>NW_010322390.1:0-59542 GCF_000700745.2 Antrostomus carolinensis
CCGCGATTGGCTGCTCCTGACGGGACTCGGAATCATATATAATAAAATGCATTTTAAAAAGACAATGTTTTCAGTAATTTTCAGTGGAACTAATGGACTTAAAAGTGTTTCCAGTTATCTGTCAGAAAATGTTTTTGTAAACAAGTGTCTTCTCTCAACTGTGATGTGCATAGAAGTAAAGGGATTTATGTCACACTCAGTCGCACTGTTGTTCATGTGCATAGGCACCCTCTGAATATTCAGAACATTCAAATCTGTGTGCCTGAGCTACTACGGTAGGAGGAATCAGATTATGGGGTTTGAACTAGTAACCAAAGTAAGGGTGGGAGTAGTTATATGTTTGTGAGAAAATGGAGCAAATCTGCTGTTATAGAAAGTTACAGACTGATTGCAGTGAGATACATCTTGTGGAAATTCACTGGCCAAAGGCTCTCTATTACTGTTTTCTCTCCCTGAGTTTGATACTCTTAAATTTTAGGAAATATTGACCCATGTCTATGTCAGGTAAAGCATCTCTCCAGTTTAAAGCATCTGCTTTTCTAGTACTGCAATAATCCGAGGAAAAGGAAGTCCAGTGAGAGGAAGTAGTAATTATTTGTTTAAAATTCTCAGCAAATCAAGCAATAATCTTTTATATAGTAGGATTATGGACAAGTATGTTTCTCAAGGAAAATCAACAAGAAAAAATATGTGCTGATGAATCCGTTCTTATTATGTTTAATATGGGGAAATTAGACTGCCCGCTGGATGAATAATGAAATTATTAGGTAGAACCTTCTACCTAGCTGTATTCACAGGGTTGCAGAGATTTGGTTAAGTTTTGTGAAATATAAGAATGGAGGCTCATCTTTATAAGGGTGAGAATGGGTTAAAATAATTCATGGAGAAATTGCTGTAATTAAATACACTCTAACTAGTACCCAGAGTATGTCTGTCTCCTTCCATTAAGGGTCTGTCTTCAAGTTTGCATTAATATTTTCTGTGCCTCACTCGTGTCTAGGAACTCTTTCATTTGTCACACCATGTAACTTTAAATTCTAGCCTCCCAATCAGTGTTTTGAATCACTGGGATATTGAGTAAGTATATAATTCTTAGCTTAGACACTGAACATCTGTTGCTATTTGTGTCCAATATGTAATTACAGCAGGAGGAGCTGGACAATCGGAGATTAAAAGGATACTGCTTAATCTTCCACCACATGTTTCCACTTAATAAGAATAACACACTAGAGAAATTTCATAGCAACTCATGGTATATCTGCTTCTCCTCATATACTTGCTCAATAGATAAGGCTTCATTTGATTTCTGTCTGAAATTACCATACTCCTTGTGTTGGGACCTGGGAGTGTACTCACTTAGACTTTGTGTGGCCCATGTGGTAGGGCATGCTCTGAAGGACTCCATTCCTGTTTTTCCCCAATTATAATATTGTGCCTTGAGGTCTTCCTTTCACCTGAGATAATATATATATTTATATGGAGTAATTTTTACCAAGAGAGCACCAGCCATTTGGAGAGAATGGGCACTGGCATCAGCAGAGCTGGGCAGAACCTATTGAGATGGATAATGCAATCCTCCCTCAGGCTTTCTGGCTGAGTCATGGAGCATGCCAGATGTCAGAACAGTTAAGGAAAAAGTGATAGGTTTTCCCCTTTTCTCAAGGTGGCCCGTAGAGTTCCTAGTGGGACTACTCAGGCGCATTTATAGGAGAGCTACAAGTAGCAACTGTGATGCAGTGAAGAAAAGCATCAGGGTGAGGGCAGAAGGCCATCAGCTCTACAGTCATAAGGACGGCACAGTATGCTTTGTCTTACTGCAAAGCAATGTTGCCAATGCCCTTTGCAATTGTGTTTAGAGAAATGTGTACTTAAGAGCTGATTTGACACATTTAATCAGAAGGGACTGGAGGAAAAAATTGAGTGCTAGATGGAGCAAGAGAAAATATTCTAGAAGCAGGCAATGGGAGAGGTAACAGTCACAGTGGAGTTTGCCTCAGGAGCTTTCTCTTCTAGTTACTTTTCACCAAGGTGTGAAAATGTGTGGTAGGTACAACTGGAACACATTCGTGGACTTTTCTCCATGTATGTCCTGTTGGAGAGGCTGCTGGCAGATCACCTGTGCTAGCCCAGTGGTGTGATGTTCTGAATGACTTCTGGGTATTTGGGTGTGCATCAAAATACTGCCACAGATCATGCACAGGAGGAAGCTCTGACAGCATTGCTGTCAGGATATTCAGCTCCTTCAGAAGAAGAAAGCTGGAAGTTTTACATCACTTCAGAAGATGTGGAAACACATTAAAGGATACTCCTTTTCGGGAATTTGTACATCTTGTTTTTTCTGGCCAGGGTGCCTGCCCATGTGGACTGGCTGTGGGTGGGCTGCCAATGTATGTCATTCCCACGGGGTAGCCTTGTGAGATGGTGTGAGTGTGTCTTCAGCTGCTGAAGAAGGATGTTATACCTGTCATTAATTGGAAGAACTTTTCATCCACTGGATGTCTTTGAAAAATATGAGTGAAAGTTGTATGAGACTGACAAAAACATTCCTGTATTTCAGTGAAAAATGTTTCACTCATTTTGTACTCAAGAGGGGAAACGGATTTTACTGTTGGTAGTAAAAGCAATGCACAAAGAGATGTGCCCAGTAAATACACAAAAACATTCTAAACTATTACAATTTTCACATTTGTGTTGTTAGCTTTTATACTTTTCCCAGTTTTAGTGTTTTAGTGTGCTTTTCCATTGACTTCACCAGGCTCTGCATCAGGCCAATAATGGCTATTTGTCAGTGTATCCATGAATTATATTGACCTGTATCACACCAGATTTCTTCAGTCTGTTTGCAGTTCCTAGGCTCTTTAGCATGTTATATAGTTGGCTCGGAAATTGCACAGCTTTGTAGTGCTAGGCAAATAATAATATTATTTTCTACCTACTCATAGAAGATATGCAGTTCTTTTAACGAATCTGCATGCTGCTGTTCTGATGGGGGCATTCGTCTCCCCCTCCCCTCCAACAAAATGGATTTTCTGACATTTCTGTGACCTCATAGAGATAGAATTAGGTGCACAGTTACCAAGCAACAGGAAGTCAGGCAACACACTTTCAAAGCCCTCTAATTGCCCACAATGGTAAGAGCAGCATCCATGTTCACAAAAGCTTCATACACGTGATACTTATTCTGCAGTGGGAACTCATTTACCTTTTATTATCAGTGTGGTATTAAGCTGTAACCACCAAGGAGAACATGGAAGTCTGAAAGGTCTGTGAGACTTGGACCTGTTCTGCATATAGAGAGCCATAAGGAACAATTATCATTTTCACAATTTGTGCCTCACATTTTGTTTATCTAGAATATTTTAAGTACTTAACTCGCAAGAGGGAAGGCACATTCAGCTCTGCAATTTTAAAACCGAAGTGAATGTGAAAAAAATAACTTCTAGTCTTTCAAAAATTTAAATGAGAGACCAAAGAAGGGATTTAAGGCCCAATATATTCTGATGACTTATCCTCTAAGGTTTTAAAATGACATGTTTCATGAGTCACACAATTAAATCTCTGTGGAGGGAATACATGAATACATGTTTGAGTATTTGAAGGATTTTTTTTCCTTCCAGTTTGTACCAGACTGCATGTGAGGAGTCAAACTGTTCCCTCCTTGCAAGGTGCATCTGGGACACTGCGTGCTACTCCTTCCTGAAGCTTTTCCACTGTCCTCAAAGGCTGTAGCATTCTCCATCTACTCTTCACAACCCACTTTACCGAGGGGGATTTAGGAAGTGGTTTGCTTCAGGTACTGCATGGCTCCTCATGGAGACCATCATAAAAGACTATAGTCCGAGTCTTTGTCACTGGGCCTTTCAGCTTCACCTTGTTCTTTCCTGGGGAACATGTTGTTGGCCATGGGCTGGGACTGGTGATGGTCACTGGTTTCACTCCACCACTGCTATGCCTTGGGGAAGCCCTTTCAGTCCTGAATAGGAGAGGTGTTGTGGCTGTGCTCCAGGTATCAGTGATCTGCTTTTCTCACTCCAGCAAGGAGTAGTTTTAGTGTTCAAAAAAGGGCTTCTCATTATTTCTGTACATACTTTCATTCACTTTCAAGCATGCAGATATGTTTCTTTAGAAACAAATTAAGCTCTAGAGCTTCCTTCTGATGTCATTTACACTGAGGTTTGCTCTGATGAAGTTAATAGACATTATATTGGCATAAGTGAAAACAGGGACCAGAAGTCAAGTTTTTTGGCCCAAGACCCAAAGCAAAGCATACTCGAAACTTGGCCTGACATACTGATCAAGAAAGTACCTTGCACTTTTTCCTTTTTTTTCCCCTTTTGACTGTGCTTCTGTCCTCTGGCCAGAAATGAGGTTTAATGGAGTGGTATCATATAGTGGAGGTGAAATGGCCAGAAGCTCAGTCATGCACTCTGTCAAATGCTCCGGTCCAGCAAAGCCCTTAGGCATCTGACTGCTCTCAGAGAGTCTCACAAAATGATACAATACTTCAAACTGAGCCACAAATTACAAAAAAACATGCACACAGGGTGGGTGGGTACTCAGTATTTTGAACTGTTAGAAAGAAAAAAAACAAACAAGAGGAGGTTAAAGTATCTAGAGGTACACAGACATTTGAGCTCTGTTTTTCTATTTAAGACCTTTTTACTTCAATGACTGTGTAATTACCATCATTTTCAGTGGAGTTACTTCAAAATTACTATGTAGTTTATTGTATCTGTCTAAGTAACTTGTCTCACAACTGTAAGTGGAACGTACCTTCATTTCCAATCTGGAAAGCATTTCTTTGGAACCGTATTCTGACATTTCAAGAATATTTCTGTTATGTTTTCTATTCTAAGAGTAGGTATTGTTTGGAGACATACAGTCTGGAGGCATGAAAGGACAGAGAATTATTGTGTTTGCCTAATGCTTAAAATGAAACTATTTTTCTCATGTTTAGTTAGCCTGTTTTTAATAGGAATTTATTACACCATGAGTTAGAACTTCCATTAGGAACTACATGTTAGAAAAGAACAAGTAGTCCTGGCTGAATTTTGATTGGCGTTGCTGTAGGGTGACTGAGATCATATTTATGCTGATTCTTGCAGTTAATGTATCCTCTTACAGTTATACTAGCCCCTGAAATCTTGCCCACCTTCATATTATTCTAAATTCAAATTTCAACATTGTAATCAGCACTGCTGTTGGTATATACATCAGGACATAAATATCAAGAGTCCTCTATATAAGCCAGCTTTACACTTGGGAATAAGGGCGAAAGCAAAGTTGTAGTGGAAGACTGCAGAAAAATTCCCATCCTAATGTATGTTTTATTTTTCCTCATTATTGCAATTGTTGTGGAAGCAAACCTCACTTCTAGCACATCATTATTGTACTTTGTGAAACATACTGCTATCAACAATAGTTTTCAGCCTTTTGATAGCAGAACATTATACAGATGTTGTTACTGAGGAACAGAAAACCTTTGTAGGCAGCGTGGTTTGAAAAAAGGAAGGTTCATGTCCACATGCATTTCTTGCAGTATGCTAATGAGGCTTAAGCAAATTTGTGACAATAAATTTGCTATTAACTTAATTGAGGGCAGTGACAGAGTGAGAGAAAAATGTGACACATAGCTACCCTCACAGTATAGACAACATCTGGAGAAAGACGCAGTGGCTCTCAGGGTAATAGTGCATAGTGCATAGTTCTCTTTTCTCTTTGGTGTAAAGATACAGGTTAGAAAACAAGGGCTTTCTATTGCAAGTGAAGGGAAGATCAAGAATGCAATTTTCATTGCTCACTCTTCTCCCTGACCCAAAGGACACACACAACCACAATTTTTATCTCCAAACTGTTTGCACATGTGAAGGCTTTGTAAGTCTAAACCATTGTTTTCTCTAAGCATGCTACAAGGAATGAGTCTAATATTTACTTAGTTCTGATTTACTTTTTTTTCAGTGGTTAGCATTATACTGCATAGCAGAATATTAACCATCTGCCATGACGGGGTTTTTTTTTTTTTTAGCTGTTATTCCAGCTTTGATAAAGTTTCTAAAATATTTTCATTTTAACTTTAATCACCCTTAACTCATAGCCCTGGACATTCCCTGTGTATGTTACTTATGCCTGACACTGAGATGATCAGTGTTGCAACTAGGTATTAATTGAGGAGTGGCACAAGTACACTAGTTATGTACAATAAACTACTTTGGCACCCATCAGTCAACTACTTTAGAAATATGCCAGAGAAAGTGATCTCTAGAGAGAAGTTTCCTTTTCTGGTGCACTTGAGAGAAACAAGAAGTGCATAATTTGGAAAGGCTCAAGGTCCTCCATACTGAAATGTCTCACAAAGCAGGGAGCCATGTGCTACCAGAGCACTTGGCAAGTTAGCTAAGTCTGTATGCAAAACCTTCCAGGGACTGGAAATGAGTTGAGGAAAACATCCGTTTTACATTCCTGATATAATACCATATGTTTACCTTCTGAAAGTTCAAAAAAGCCTCCTTATGGAGAAAAGAGAATGGTAAACCCTAACTTCTAACTCCTTCCTCCATTTTCTTCATCTAGTTTACTTTATCTAGTTAAACATTTCCTTTTCAGGGACAAACAATGTTTCACTATGTCCTCACACTATTTTCAAAGAGAAGAATGCCAGCCCCACATGTCCTTTGCAGCAGAAACCCATCCAGGAAGCTTTCTAGCTCTGTCTCTGTCCTCAAGGACCTTTGGCTATTGCCCTGACCTGGAGAAACGATTTTTTCTATATTCAGCAGAAACCTAGAGCTGTCTGTAGAGGATGATATGAAAGTACTTGTCATTCATAAATTCCAATCTCCTGTTCTTTCTGCTGATGACTCTTCTGGATTCTGGACTAGCAGCTCTCAGCATCTCACCCTCTGCAGACTTCTTCTCTAGCTCTCAAAAAAAAAGAAAATTACTCTGGATTTTTTACTGGAAGGCACTATGAGTTTGCAAAAATGATTACTGCAGAGTACCTCAACTGAATAGCAACCCTTGTGACTGTGCTGTTACTCAAGAAAAATAACTTCAAAACTGTTGTGGAGCACAACTATAACAGTATTACATTTATTTAATAAATGTCATGTAATATTACAGGCATAGATTAGCCAGTAAAGTCAGACGTGGGTCCTGGCTGGGGCTTCTGGCACTTGTTTGTTATGCAAATAGCGAACAGCAGTAGAAACTCACTTCTTATGGTAACAGCAACATATATCTGCCTCCTTGTTTTGTGTGCTTGTGTGCTTAGTCTCCTCAGTTGTCTGCACCTTGGGGCTAGTGTCAGTGGAAGATATACCGGTTCCCTCCATGCATATGTAGTATTAAAAAGCCAGGAAGCCGTAGATGGCATCTCTGTCTTCACTGTCAGACCCTCCTCCTGAATACAGTAAGTACCATTCTGCAGCAAAACAGGGCCCTGTTATTTAACTCAAAATGTGGCAATAATACAGCTGTGTCTGATTGCTGCTTGGTCTTCATCTGTTTGACTCAGAAATTGTTCAAACTTTTGACCCTCTGAAGGCTAGGTCCTGCTACAGATCATCCTGTACCTGGTCCTAATTCCTGAGGGCACAGATTATGTGAGTAACTTTTGTGCCTGGCTCATACAAACCCACTCCTGGAGATAAGCTCTTGGGTGCAGGGGTTTGGACACAGGATCAGAGTCTGAGACAGTAGAGGACTGGCTGTGGTCTTCACAGCTGCTTCAGTAACTGCTCAAGCGTGCAACTGAGGTTGTCACTGGAGCTGGTCCTTGTTAGTCTTGTCAGGCTGGGATGGCTCTGCAGAGCTGGAAAGTGTACTGAGGACAGTGCTGGGCTCTGGGAGGCTTTGTGGAGTTTTCTGATCTTTCCTCTGGGAGGGGAACTTTAATGTGAACTTCTCATACTTTTGGTTTTAGTCAACTCAGCTATCACTATTTCTGGTAGGGATATATGTACTGCAGTGATGAAGGAGCTAACTGATGGTATTTTGTGGAAACATTTTTGTTTTAAAAAATTAAAAGAATCTCCTGAACAGAGATTAAATGGGGAAAATCTCAAACTGAAGAGCCTTTCCTTTCACTTCTGATCTTCCCTCTACCCAGGTAGATGTAACTCTGTTTGGCTATTTCTTTTTTTCTGAATAACTCTACGTGAAAAGAGTTAAGGAACCAGCTTTTTTACATTGACTTTATTTGCGCTCACTGTCACATAGAAGCTTTTACATTCCCATCTCAGATCCTTACCAGTCATGGGCTCAACATCCCTTTCTGTGAAATGGATTTGCAGGGCATTTGCTTCAGACCAGGTTTCAGCCGTGCAGGTCAGTTTCTCACACACAGTTCCCAAGTTCTCCTGGGAAGCAGAGCAGCTGTGAGTGGGGCCTTTTTCAATATCTTACTTTTTTCAAGGAGAGCTGCTCCATATCTTCATGGGTAAGAGCTTGCTGTTCCATAGAGGTGACCTTCAGTACTAGGTAGGCTCACAATGCCATTAGTGTGCACAAGCTCTCGGAGAGTGCAATCTGTCACAGGGTGACCAGGTTGCAAACTCCTGGGTGCTACAAATCAGTTTTTAGCACTTCAGACAGACTCTTCAGGTGTTTTTCTCAGCTGTTATCTCCATCTCAGAGGTTCCTCTGGAATGCTTTGCCAACAGAAAGTAAGATCCCCTAAATAACCTTTTTATTGTCTTCTAGAAGTCCCTCTAAATAAGAAGCTGCCTGTGAAAATAAAATTTTCAATGTTAACAGGTTCACTTTCTGGTTCTCCTTTTACAAATTTGATATAACTTACTGTCCTATTTGCTCACAGACGAGAATGAGGCCAAATCGGATTCTCTTCAGAAGCAATATGGGTTTCTTTGTCATAGAATCACAGAATGATTGGGGTTGGAAGGGACCTTAAACATTATTTATTTCCAACCCCCTCTGCCATGAGCAGGGACACCTTCTACTAGATCAGGTTGCTCAAAGCCTCAGCCTACCTGGCCTTAAACACTTCCAGGGAGGGGGCATCCACAGCTTCTCTGGGCAACCTGTTCCAGTGTCTCACCAGCCTCACAGTGAAGAATTTCTTCCTAATATCTAATCTAAACCTACCCTCTTCCATTTTAAACCCATTTCCCCTTGTTCTATCACTACCTGCCCTTGTAAAAAGTTCCTCCCCAGCTTTCTTGTAGGCTCCTTCAGGTATTGGAAGGCTGCTATAAGATCTCCCCAAAGTCTTCTTTTCTCCAGGCTGAAAAGCCCCAAATCTCTCAGCCTGTGCTCACAGGAGAGGTGCTCCAGCCCTCTGATCATCCTTGTGGCCTCCTCTGGACTCTAACAAGTCCATGTTTGTTGATAGGGTCATAATGATCTGTAAATGCTCAGACTTGATGGAAGCTGAGAACATCTCCTAGAAAAGAGGTTCTGTAGCAGCTCTTTCTCAGGAAGGAAGGTGTATGGTCTATTATGGTCTACTCATGGTCTGTACCAGCAATGGATGGCTGTGCTGGTTTAGGTCTGGCTCTAGGTACCTCTTTATCTGTTACATATATTTTCGTGTTTTCTCTCCTTGCCTCACATTTATGCACCTCTGTGGGGAAGGGGATGGAGATGTGTGGCCTCAGATGAACATCCTGATAATGTCCACCATCCTGCCTGAACCGACAACTTTCTCATGTGACAAAATGCAAACGATATTTTCCTCCTCATGTGAGTGCTACTCTTCCATGCTCATGTAGGTACTCACCCACTGTTACATGTGGTATCTGTTCCACACTATTTGAATCCCTGTCATGCAAAGCCGGGTCATTGATATTGTGTTGTCTTTGCTAAGACATCAACTGGGTAGTTTGATCCAGCTCCTGATGAGCCATTTCATGCTAACCATGACAGATATGTAGTGTTTACTCATTCTTTTCCCCAGAAAGAGGGAGGTTGGTGCACTGCTACACTCTGCAGTGGATAAGTGAATGCAGGAGGCTGTGAGAACAGAGGCAAGCGTGGTCTTTGTCAGCATAGTCCAAAGCTGCCCACAGTCTAGTGTGAATACATCATCTTAAATCAAAGAAGTACCAAGGCTGGAAAAGTCTGACTAACGGTAGTTCTTGCAACCTGCTTTCACCATAGTGTGTGCTTAGTCTTCTCATCCTGTACAGAGAAAGCTTATAGATCAGAGTATGTATGATTGCATAACAAAAGCTATGCATGAATAAGGAACTAGGCATAATTATAGTTTCATGGGTCCTTTTTGTTCTGACTCTTTAAAAAAAAAAACACTCAATAGTTCAGTTGAGCAATGCAACTTCTTGAAATACAATCCTGTAAGACTGAAATCAAATCACATGAAACCTTACTGAGTCCTTTGCATGAGTATTCATTTAGATTCAGTTTGGGTCTCAAGCCCATGAATGCCAGGGTGCAGTAACTGCCTTTTCTTCTATCATCTGTTAACCATAAGAAAAGACAGGGACACATGCATTGCTAGTCAGTCATATACTATTTGCTAGCTACAAATATTTGAAGAGTATTTCTTAGATTTTATTTCTGACTTTGGGGAGTGTGGTCACTTAGATAGAGATGTCTCTGACAAGTACATAAACTTCATACATTCATACAGAAATACACTATGAGTAACTGGCGGAAACTTGAGTCTGCCACCTTACAGCTGAAGTCATAACTTCGCACCTGCAGGGAGTGAAATATATGACTGGCAAATGATCTTCTCTCTGAAATGGACAAAAGATTATATTATATTATTATACTCCTCTCATAAAGAGTGAGGTTTGAGACATAGTCTTTGCCATTTGACTGGAAACCATACGCAGGCAAGTAACAAGGAATTCCTGTTACTTTTTCTGGAATTTCTAGTCAGTAGTACCCCTTCTTCAAAGAAGGGCCACTGTATCTGCACGTGACCTGTACACTGACATAGCACGTTGAACTTTTCATCAGAAGCTACCATACCTTCAGACAGCTTTGCCAGCCTGATGCAGCTGTGTAACCTATATGCTTCTTTGGGACTTCTGGAGAGCATTGCCATGTCTTTTTCTCACTCTAGGCATGTGAGTGAGATTTTCTAGGAGGCTGAGTGCATGGCATAACATAAGCCGTGCGTGTACACGGTCTCTATCCAGGGTATCCCAGACTAGTGGAGGGGTAGCTAGTTCATGTCCTGTCAGACTTCTGCCTTTACATTGACTGTCCAGAGAGATCTGTGGAGCAAATGCATGTGTTCCACAAAAATGATATTTGCCAGGCTTTTAAGAGTAAAAGTCTAAGGAACTTAGCCATGCAAATGAAGGTGTGGATGCTTCTAGACTAGGCTGGAAGCATTAGCTGGTGTCAGTGGTAGGCAGTCCCTCAGCTTTGGCTTTGAATCCAAAGCAGATTAGTCTGGGCATGAGATTCCTCCTCCTTGACTAGAGCAAATATTTACTTCCCGTGTCATACTATAGATACAATAAATATCTGACAGTGTGTTAGTTTTTTGTTCCTGTTCTGCAGAAATGGATGCTAGTTTTGGTCTCTATGATAGCTTCCTGGATAAGCATGCACTAACAACAAGTGAATCAAGAGTGAATATGTGAAAAGAAATTCAAGGCAATGTGAGAGAATTCAAAGTAATGCAATTCAAAGGTGTATGCATGAGAGAGAAATCAGTCTGTGAGATCTGTAGACAAACGGGGTGCAGGTACTACACAGACTCCTGTCTCACCCACTGGTATGACTTGGGATGTGTGGCATTTGGTCCAGTGCTTTAAAAGTCTAACAAAATCTCCTGCTGCACCACATAATAAACAAGAGAGGTGTTGACTGACTGTGTTACTGATTGCAGTTTATGAAATGAACAGCAGGTGGGAGAGAAGCAATATGCATCCTCTGGTAGACCTCCAGCTTACAATGCTATATCTGAAAATATGTAGCGTGCTAGTACTGATATCAAACCTATTATATCATACTATGTGGAAACAAGGAGAGGTGGGAAGAAGAAGAGTGGGGGTTGGAGGAAGGAAGAATGTGAAATAATGGTATTTATGTATGAAATTGTTTTTCTTTTTGGTCTCTTTGGTCCTTTTCCCATTTCATATTTATATTTCTCCTTTGCCTGGTAGTTTTGTCATTCCTCAGCCATTCCCAAGCAGTCTGCCTCCAGATGATATCTGCCTGCCCTGGTGGAAGGCACCTCCTTGACTATTCATCTGTCTCTTGCCTCCTGCCTTTATGTTTTGTCAACCTGTTTATTTCAAGTCATTTTCTGTGTGCCCCATCTTGCTCCTCTCCTTATGCTTATCCATCTATCTCCATTAGAATCTAAATATTGAATATCAATAAAAACACAGCTTGTTTGAGGAGGAGGTCATTTGCGTGATGCTTTATGACTGACTGTTGATTTGTGGTCAAAAGCAACAGTCACAAAAGGGCTGTGAATCAGATAAATGGCATAAAATGCACACATCAGCAATTAAAATCCACTGTATTATCTGGGCATCCAGCAGGGCTGCCTAGGTAAGGCCCTGCCAATGTTTTGATTATTACAACTCTTTACAAGAATTCATGCTGTTCCTGTCCCATCACCATCACATCTAATATTTGACCCTTCCTCTCTTTCTGTATGGCTTAGCTGCTTACCCTATGCTTTGATTCTCCCCTGCAAGATATAGCTTCTTCGATCATTCTTTCCCTCCCTCTGAGTCCTTGCAATGCAATGCAAAATTGTCTCTCTCCTCACTTTAAACATAGACTGCATTTCTCCACTTTGGGATTCCTGCCAGCAATGTTTTTCTACCTGCAGTGTCCATTTCAAACACCTTATCTGAGTAAAACCCCACCTGTATCCATCTTTACCCTTTCATTTCCTAACCCCTCCCTCTCTCCCCCCGTGCAGAAGATGACATTCTCATCACCTGAGTGCTGCAGGCTGCTTGCAGTGGGTGGGAGGACCCCAGGATTTGTGCTGAGCTTACGGACTGCAGCGGCACTTTGCAGGAGCACCTGCTCTGCCTGCGTGCAGCTGCTTGCAGAGAGACTGCACGGAGACAGTGTCTTTCTCTATCACCTTCATGCTCACTGCACGCGCTCGCATCCCTCCTTTCAGTGTGCCTCGCCTTTCTCCCCTCTGTATTTGACTCCCACCCACAGGATCTTCTCCCATACCTTTTTATTCTCTCTGGCTATTGAGCTCTTCAACAAAAACGTTTCCTGATGCACATGTGCAACCTGCTGTGGGGCTATCCTTTCCATGCTGTAGTGTATTTTTGAAGCCAGTGTGCCATCTACCACATGTCTACCACTTGCAAAATATATTGAAAAGATTGTGCAATGCAAAAATATTGAAAAAACTATATGGCTATATTGGAGTACTCACGTGTCTTCATGTCACTATAATATTCCTTCACTGTGAACACTTACGCTGCTTTTAATGAAATTATTTAAGAATGGAAACTAATCTATGGTAGTATTTCATTTAGTATTGTGCATTTTTTGGTGTCTGACCAGTAGACAATCTTCAAAGAAATTTTGTGATTCCCATTTTCTGCTTCCCATTTTGTGCTGTAGATTTCCTTTAGTTAGAGAAGTTGCAAAAAAGGGCCTGGAGAAAAGATTTTCCTGCATTTTCTTTGTGAGCATTTCTTGTCTAGAAGTGTATTGGAGGTGATGTCACCTAACCACAGACAGGTAAATGCCATCTGAGACTGTCTAGGGTATCCAAAACACCAGCCAAGAGCTGGTAGGTGTGATGCAGGCCCTAGAAGAGGCGTGGAGCTTCCAGAAGGGGATAGTGACTAAATGATCTCTACGCCCTCTTGCTGCTAAATCCTGCAGTGAGCATCAAAAATAGACTGTACTGAGAACATACCCAGATTCCATGCTGCCACCTTCCCACCTATTAAGAAACTCACTTACAAGGTGCAGGCATGGGCTATTTTAGATTTTTCAACTGCTTTACTTACACCTACTAATCAGAACCCACAGTTACCATCCATGTAGCCTTAGAAGAGCAACCACTGGTCTAGTAGCCAAGGGAATGAGAAGGATGGAACTCTTGAGATGTTTTGAGAAACTTTGGATGAATTTAGAGGAACTCTGGAGAATAAACACCTGCCTCCCAGCAAAACTTTTGCAATCTATGAGATCTAAGCCTACACTTCAACAACACTCACAATCTTTGTTAAATGCCAGCCATTCCCACTGGCGTAGCAGGGTAAGGGAATGATGCACCTGCTTGTGCTGCCTGCAAGGCGCATAATAAAGAGATTTTATTTTGTGTTTTGCGTGAAATGCAGATTTTTCCATGAAAGGGCACAAGATAGTATATTTTAAGCAGTGAGATCCAAACTTTCAACTCCTGAGCTGGCTTGCTTAGGCTTATATCTTATATAACATACGATTCCAATTTTCTGTTAGGAGTTTTAGAATTATTGAAAGCTATTAAAAAGGAACATCAAGGGTAAAAAAAAAATCTTTTTATTATCACTCCTCTCCCCTACTGTCTAGCATACAAAGAAATAGAATCACTCAGCCAGCTGTGCACACCTAACCTCACAATTGCTGGAAGTGAGTTCCATTTCGAAATGCTTGTGGCTGCTTATGAATCCTGGCCTCATTGAAATCAGTGACAAAAAGCTAACTAGCTACAGTGCTGCTGGGTCTAATACTGATGGCAAATACTTGGGCTCCAGATTGTTAGGAAGATTTCCATTTTCCAAGTGCATTATTTCCATATTTTGTAGACTCACAAATATATTTTGCATTAATCTGTGGTATTTGTTTTGTTGTCATAGTAGACAGTAAATTATGCCTTGCAACTGATGTTTTCAAAGACCTGAGACCACCTTTAGAAATTTTTCATAAAGTTTTCTGTTTGTTTAGTGTTTGTTTAGCTATAAAACTACTTATATGCACTCTGTACCATGTGAGGTCAAGACAGGAAGGTTAGGTTCCTTGCTGAGTCATCACTAAAGAGACAGGGGATTTCCTTAATTTTTACCACATCAAACCATATTTCAGTAATTAGTTTTGGTGTCTTCTCCTCCAGTCTTTTACTAGATGAATAGATGCCATTGATACAGCAGACCAAATTAGGTGTATTTCTCTTGAAGGAGAGAGATTGGTTATCCTAAGTATGTGATACAAACCTGAATAAGTGTTTGCCCATATGTTACTTGAAAAAGTTAACTCAGCATCTGAGGACAAAGGGGACATGTTAAACAGTATTGGCTAATATGGCTAAGCAGCTGCCAGGCCTGCCTGGCCAAAAGTGTCTTCTACTCCTTGTGCACGTACGAGATGAGCATGGCCTCATACTCGAGGATGTCAGCAGGGTGAGGCAATTGAGGGGTGGAAGAAGTTTTCCCTTGTTATCACACAGTTCTGCTGCTGTAAAATGAAGAAGGAGAACATGGTGGGGAGGATGGAGGAAGAGCACCACCACAGAGAGAGGGATACCAGGTTGAATGGAAGAACCATTCCAGGGTTTAATTGAAGTGGTGAGCCCCAGGAATACAATGAGACAATGGCATGGAGGTCCTGTTGCTATTAATTTGTGAAAGCGTCTATTCCATGAGCTAGAAGTGTACCTGCCTGGGGAGGGAGGCAAGGAAATGACACTTGACATGTGGTATCATCAGCATGCCAGTCATGAGTCAGGGAGTCAGCAGCAGGGTGTTTTTGAGAAACTTGCCTCTCTTTGCAATCTTTAGCAACTTCATCGGTGCACCGTTGCAGAGATAGGAGGTACGTGAGGGCCGTGCTGATGTGGTGACGGTTCTGCTGGTTGGGAGGTTCGGTGGTGAGATGCTTTCTGTCGGCACATGCAGGTGGTTGTTGATGCTTCTGGCTGTTGTTTGGGAAGAAGCGCTTTGCTCCTCTTCTAGCTTAAAGAGGTGGCCAAATACAAAAGAAATTAAAAGCCAAAAATATGTGTCAGGAGAATCCTATATAAGCTAACAAAAGCCAGGAAATTCAGGGCTGCTTTCAGCTAATGCTACAATTTTTACCAGCCTGGGAAAAGGGTAGTCCCAAGGTTACTTCAAATCACAGGGCTTTGTGAAGCGTTGCTACTGTTAGCAGAAGAGTTGAGCTGGCAGAGGAGAGTTGCAGAGGTACAGGCCTATAAAAATACATTATTAAAGAAAATCTGAATGAAATGTCAACCAGAATGTAAAATAGCAAATAATACTTACAGCATTAGAAATTCGTTTCAGTTTTATGGAATATAGCTTAGGTATAAATATAAAGCATTATATTAAAATTCATAATAACAGATTATGCTCTTCTCCCCTATCTGTACCACTGCAGACAGTGTGCTTCCCAGAGAGCTAAGCTGAGCAATTTGGGGACAAGACTGATAATTCATGTGGCAGTTATTGGTGACTTCCTCCATTCACCACTTCAAAAGCAGCCAACAAGTAGCACTACCATCCTCAGCAGCAGCCATCCAGACAATTCAGCCTGACATCACAAATCAAATTGCTGTGGGTACTGAGCAACACTGAGAGGAGCTGTGCTGATGCATGCTAGTAGAGTAGATGGAGGCACACGCCTGAACTTCATCTGTCACTGCCAGCTTTTTGATATTCTACAATTGTAATTATTTTCTGCAACTGTCGTGTATTCTAATGTCTCTATGATTACTCCAGCTGAACTGCACACATATCTACATAAAACAGAAGTAGCAGCAGCACAGCTAAGATTTTGTCACAAGTTTTCTTTTAATAGAGCTTTAATATTCTTGTTATGTTGCTACTGGAGGTTTTTGGGACTGTGCCCTGTGTGAGAGATAGGGATTGCTTTCCATTTCTCAGAATTTCCTGGAGAGCGTCATTAAAATTGTCAAGGTGGGAGCGCAATGGATGATGTTACTCTGTACATGGAGAGTTGTGATGAATATAGATATGGCTTGTTGCTGCGTTTCCTGTGGCTCTGAGTTTGAGAAACAATTACTGTTCCTAAGGTGCAATGATGACAAGGGTAACATTTTCAGCAGCCTCTGATGGGACATAATTTTTTAGTTGGTTGACAGATTTGAAAAAATTGCCTGAGGTATTTATTATGTTTGAACAATACTGTAAAATATGTTTTACATTCAAACTTCATGATTACTGGACTGAGCTTTAAGCTCATGTGATATTTCTTGTGAAGCTAAAATGCATCACAGGGATGTTTTGCTTTAGAATACCCTTTCATTTAGCAGTGTGAGCAAAGTGTTGCTGTAGGGAATATCTGGACTTAGGGCTATTTGAGTTTTATTTCTCAAAAAAAGACGACAATGTTCTTCAAAAGACGATGGATATTTTGTAGTGAACATTGCATAAGACATGAACGGTCTTAGCATTGTGATCTGGAGAGGAAGGAAAAAAAATCACAGTTCTTATTGCCCATGGGTTAGATCATGGAAGTTTTCACTGGAAAACAGAGCCACGACAAGGAATTACTAGCATTGCCCCCGTAAATACCTGAGGGTATTTATGTATCCTGTTAAACGCAAAAGAAGACATGTTTGCTTTCATTAGCCACAGCAAAATGTGCTGCTCAGAACAGGTACAGTGAGTCGTTATTCAAAATTAGTTGCTATTGCTGTTCTGAGGTCAGAATTGTGGCTCACCAGGGAATTCACATGGAGACTTCCCAACTTGATCATTCGTGATGGCATTTCATGAACTGTGAGATAAGTTCTACTGATTTATTGTCAGTGTCCACTGACACTAAGGGTCTCTGGAGAGCAAGGCAACTCTCTCCTGCCTATGTATGATATGCTTGCATGAGGCTTTGTGTCTTTGCATTAGTGTTTGGTATGATAAACTCATATTCATCCATGTCAGTTCATGCATTTTACTTGCTATGTTCAGTGAGCAAACCTCTAATGGTCGCCAACTTTGTGAGGATGTATTTAGTATCATAAATACAAAGTTAACGACTGTTAATCAGTAGTCGTAACCTTAGAATGAACTCCCTGGAGTATCTGGGCTTCAAATAAGTGGACAGCACTGTGCTGAGGAAGAGCACGTGCAATTCAAAATGTTAGCATTGGCTTCATCGTTGTCTGTGCAGCTGCATACATTTTATACTGGACAATGGTCCTTTCTGGGAGAGGGAAAAGGAGTTACTTCATCATTCAGGGGCTGCATTCAGTAGCACAAAATCCACAGTGAATCACTGCTGAAATGTATGGTGGAGCAGGAAATCACAGCTGTCAGGGGTGATTGCCTCCCATGCATTTATTAAATATTCCCCCTACTGCCAGAAACAGCCACCTCCAAGATGAACAAGAGGTGATTTTTACCATCTTCTTTGTCTAAGTCTGCATGACTGAATCAAGCCCAGTACTTCTAGCCCCTGTAGCTGTACAGAGAGCTTTAAAAAAACAAAAACAAAAACATGAACAATGTCTGACCAGTGTGGTGACAGCAGTGGTAGAAGTAGCTCTGAGATGTATGACTCACTCAAATTAATCTTTCGGGTCAATTTGAAACCTAAAGTTGGCAGAAGCTAATGTAGCTAATTTCACTGCTAATCAATTTAGCAGAAACATGCAGTTAATATAGTTATGTCTTAATCCTAAATAATTTCCCTCGACTTTCCTGAGGGCCTCCAATATGCTCTACTTTGGTGCTAAAAGCTCTGTTTTTCTCCTCTTCACTTTCAACTTTGACTGTAAGGTTCTGTATTATCAGAACAAAACTCTGCAGCATGCAGAACACTGACAATATAAAGCAGGACAAAATAATCTGAATTTAATGCAGTATAGATAATGCAGTGGATACTGCATTACTTTATTTCTTTTCATGTTTGATCCTAAAAAGACCTGTCTACTGAGATTATCTGATTCTTCCCTAGATGGTATTTTGCAGTTTTTCTTTGGATTTCTAGTCTAGTTTGCTAGGAATGCACAATTACAGGAGAGTCTTGATTATAGTCTTATAAATAAACTGAATATATTTGAGGACAGGAGCAACAATAAATTATTAAATATAGGAGAGTCTATGCGAGGGGCAGTGACTGAACGTGTTGCCTGGATGTGGAGGGGCAACTGGGAGAATATGAGTCTTTCTCTACCATTCATATATGAAAATGTACAGACCCCATTTATCTGAGGTTCTGGGTGAGTAGGGTTTTCCCAGTTGGTGGACAAATGCAAGTAATATGGTTATGACCTCCAGACTTTCTCTTGTTCTGAACCTCTCCAGCAGAAGTTGCATTGAGAACAAGCCATTCAAACATTGGACCAAGCTGTCTGTCCATTGTGGGTTGACTGTACCCACTGACTAGGTAATTCATGCAATATTGAACTAACTGTGTCTTAGGCTGCGGCTCCCAGAGCAGATATAGGAGTTGTCAGAAAGGTAGAGACTCACAGCTCAGAAGTGAATATGAATACATGACCTTTTGTATCCATTGTTGTTGCGAAACAAAGGATTTGATTAGGCATGGTTCTAGGACCTTTGCCATTCCTTTGGTGTAGGATCAGATGAGCTATGAACACGTATGGATTTGTTATCTTCCATATGCTTTTTCAGTGTTGTGCAGGAATGGGTAGAGAAAGAGAGAAAACTAATTTGCTGGATGTTTATTTTGAAGGAATTGAGATCACCTTCCTGTCAGCCTCATAAAATAGCTTATGAATCAAAACTGGAACTTTAAAGGGAAGAAACAAGTATACTGTCCTCCCATATTACAGAGATGGACTAAAACTCCAGGAAACAAAGGACTGAAGAGCACTATGCAGAATGAAGCAAATGTTGCAAAGACTGCAGCCTGGGATTTTTTTCTTTAGATGATCAGAGAGGAACAGGACAGGATGGTATGCACACATACTCTGAGCCTTAAATCCTCTCTTTTAGTCTTTATCAGACATAACTATTTCCAGGGAATAAAGACACTTTGTACAAAGAGAAGGGTGACATGACACGGAATACCTGTAAGCAGAAGCTGTCATGTGTTTTTGATCATTTTGCTGCTGAAAAAAACATCCTGATGCATCTTATATTTCAAGAAATAACCATAGCTGTGTCTCTCATTCTGTCTAGTTACTTGTTGCTGCTCACTTCTCCAAACCTTTGTGTTTTCCAAGTGCTACAGATGGGGTAAGCTGTGGTGCCAGGTGGCCTTTCCATGTTCTGGGCTCTCCTGTGTGGAATGAAAGAATATATTGAGCTATAAATGGAAACACAACACAGTGCTGTATGGGAGACAACAGGATGGGCTTGTGGGGATGTTGCGGAAGATGTATTCCTTTACTAAGTATCAGGAAGTTAGAGATAACCACAGAAATAAGCCATACTGTTGATGTGTACTCTGTCTTTTCCAATTTCTTTTATTACTCAATAGTTCTGGAGTTCCCCTTCCCTCTCCAATCCATTCCTCTTTAAATGACTTTCAACTCTGATACTGTCCATGTAAAAATCTCCTGAGTTCTGTCAATAGATTTCAGTACAACAACAAAAAAAGCCTTATTTTTTTTCTCCCTAATTATTGTTTATGTTAAGTTATTCAGCAACTGAAATGATATGTCTACCATTCTCATGCTGTAAATTCCTTTCCCTGATAGGAAGTTAGGGGAGACACAGATCACAGCTAATATTGCTTAGAGCATTTTGCATTCATTAAACTGTTATTAGTGACACAAACAGGCTGTTATTATTAATGGCGAAAAACTATTCACACAGCACATTCATTCTAACAGTTGACTCACAAAACCTCTTATCACACAGATCCCAGTTGAAGAATCAGCTTTCAGGCCATTTACTCAGAAGCAGAGGATTGTACTGATGTCCTGGCAGCCTCTAGGTAGTTTGTTGTTTGGTTTGTTTTTTTTTCTATAAGTCACTCAAAGGGTCCTTTCTTTCAACAGGCATAATCTTGTAGTCTTTGCATATAGCAGCTGCCGTGCTCTTGGATGTGGTCTGTTAGACAACCCACTGTTTGACGCTGATGTGACCTTGAACAAATGTAGAAAACTCCACGTTTGTCCCCAGAGCTTATTATTTCTTAAGAAACTCTTGCTCATTACATCCCCAGCATGTATTCTTCTTCTTGGTGTGGTGTTTTCTTGCAACTTATTTTTTCATCCAAACTTATAGGTACCTATAGTACCCACTTACAGAGAAAAGACCTTTATGATGCCGAACTATTGCATAGTAAATTTTAGTGCATATTTTATTAACAGGAAGAAGAAACACATTAATGACATGGAATTAAAAAGAATCAGTAGTAGTTATTACATTCATCCATCACTTATCCCAAACACTGTGCTGCAATAAGGAGTAGAAACTGACAAAACATTTCTTCAAGCTGTGTCATGTCAGTTAAGTTTCTGCAGATTAGCACTGCTGTAATTAGTCCTGAATGAAGTGGTCAGATCAAACAGATCCTCCATCCTCTCAACCCTTCCTTAAAAGTGAGTCAAAGCCAGTGCCTTTCTAAAGGCTAAAGTATAAGAATGTGCTAACCTCATGAAATTCAACAAGGCCAAATGCAAGATCCTGCACCTGCATCGGGACAATCCTAAGCATAAATACATGCTGGGTGATGAGTGGCTTGAGACCAGCTCTGAAGAGAAGGACTTGGGAGTGTTGGTGGATGAGAAGCTGAACATGAGCTGGCAACGTGCACTTGCAGCCCAGAAGGCCAATAACCGTATCCTGGGCTGCATCAAGAGAAGCGTGGCCAGCAGGTCAAGGGAGGTGATTCTCCCTCTCTACTCTGCTCTCGTAAGGCCCCACCTGGAGTACAGTGTCCATTTCTGGAGTCCCCAACACAAGAAAGACATGGACCAATTAGAACTAGTCCAGAAGAGGGCCACGAGAAGGAACAGAAGGCTGGAGCACCTCTCCTATGAGGACAGGCTGAGAGATTTGGGGCTGTTCCGCCTGGAAAAGAGAAGGCTTAGGGGAAATCATATAGAGGCCTTCCAGTACCTCAAGGAGACCTACAAGAAAGCTGAGGAGGGACTTTTTACAAGGGCAGTTAGTAATAGAACAAGGGGAAATGGCACTAAACTGAAAGAGGTTAGGTTTAGATTAAATATTAGGAAGAAGTTCTTCACAGTGAGGTTGGTCAGATACTGGAACAGGTTGCCCAAGGAAGTTCTGGATGGCTCCTCCCTGGAAGTGTTTAAGGCCAGGTTGGATGAGGCTTTGAGCAACCTTTGTGGAAGGTGTCCCTACTCATGGCAGGGAGGTTGGAACTAGATGATCTTTAAGGTCCCTTGCAACCCAAACCATTCTATGATTCTATGAATTAATGTGAAAAGCCAGACATAAGTGAAAACATCCACCATCACCTTGTTGCTAGTCAAATAGTGAAAGCTTCAAAAAAAATGTGACTAGAGAGAAAAATGTTGTATTTACCCACTATGAATTATGAAGTGAGGACTGGTGTCACATCTCTTCCCACTTCAGGGAAAACGAATGGCTCCATTTCACATGTAAGATTCCTTCCAATGTGAAACCACTTTTCCAAACATCTCTGTCCTGGGGGGACTTCCTCAGCAAGAAGAACAGGAAAACTATGGTGGTGCTAATGTTTAAAATCATAAAGAGTGAGGAGATCTGAATTTCCGTAGCAGAAACACTCCAAAAGGTCAGAGAAATCTGTCTGCAGAGTGTAGCAACTCTGATCTAGACAGGTCAGGCAAGGGAGGGACAATCCTGGATGATACTAACTGCACCTCAAGCTACCCTCAAGATTAACGTGGAAACTGAGGGCAAGGAAAGCATCGGGGTGTTTGTCTGGTTTGTCTTGATATCTGTGGTAAAGGACACTTGTGCTAGAAATCCCTGCATAAACATACACAATGCACTTTCTCTGAGAAGGTCCTTGAAAGATAAACTTTGTGTCAGAGTGTGCTTTGGATTGCAATACTAGTGAAAGGTGTGTTTGTTTCCATGCCACTGGGGTCTGCACACAACTTAGTAGATGCCAGCAGTCCTATTTCTATGAGTCTTTGTCTTGGAAGAAAACCAGAGAAGCCAATTGAAGAAGCCCTGCTGGAATGTTACCAGAAAAGAAGAAACGGAAGAGCATTGTTTTGTCTACAAAATAGGTTAGCCTGGTAGGGGGTCAGCAGAAGGCTGAAGGACCTGACAGTAGTGAAGAGCCACCCAATTAAGAATGGGAAAACATGTCACCATGGCACAGATGTGAAGAGCTGCTATGTTTTGTGAGCACTGAATGACGAGACTTGTATCACATGTTTTCAATGAGGTTTGAGTGACTACTCAAACTACATACGTTTCACTCTCCTTGTTTGTCACCAGAACATCTTGATAGAACGGTGGTCTCTGAATCAGTCAGTTCTTTCCCTTGTTAGTCTATTTTGTGGGATATGTCCTTCTCTGCAGTTTTAGAGTAAAAACTTAGGAACTGAACATGGAACCCTCTGCTGCTCTTTTAAGTTTTTTCCTACATCTCAGTTGAACACCCTTTGGCTGATCTTGAATAGACTGGCTCAGAAGAAAAGGTTGTGCCTGTGCATATACATCATGATACTATACAATAACTTCCTGCTCCTCTGTTAGAACACCCACAGCTTTCAAGCAGCATTTGTCATCTCCTTGGTAGGGTGGGAAGTGAGAAAAGGAAATATTTTCTCTTTTTTGAATGTTTTCTTATATTGAAAAACAGGGGGGGTTTTGTGCCCTTTTCCAGGGCCTTGCTTTCCCATCCATCTGCATGAGAGTTGAATGTGCTCTTATTTCCTGAGACCCACCTCTTTATAATCATTCACATGCTTCTCTAACAAACAATACCATTGTGAATCTTGCAGACGTCTTGTTCCATTATGAACAAGTACTGCGTATGTTAACTATCAGCTTGTGGAGTTGACTCTGTTATTCTGCTAAACTGGTTCTTCCCCATTGTTTTTCTAATGAGCAAAGTTCTTTGGCTTCACCAGATTGAAAAATTTCCTCAGTCTTTGCCTGTTCAGTTTGAGACCTCTGCTCTTCACAGGTCTTCCACAAGTCTTCCAGAGCTCTGCCTTCCTCAAAGTACATCTTGGCATACTTTCACTGCTTCCTCAACCAGCTTCTCATCTGTAGCTAAGACCAGCGTTGGTAGGCATGTGTGTTCTTTCAGGTGGACTGGGAGGCAATCTACTAGTGCAAATGCTCTAGCACTAGTCCCTACTCAAGGCACCAGTTGCTCTGTGACAAGAACCTGTCCTAGTCTGTTGTTCAGCCAGTTTCTCTCTCAAAAAGCCTTTTTCCCTTAATGGAGTCCCACTCCCTCCAAGTGTAACAAAAGCCTACAGACACAAAGTCTCTGAAATGTAACTTGCTTTGTCTGGAGAATAACCATATAGTGTTTATTTTTATACTTTCTTGGTTCCTAGAAGATGAAGCTGAATCACAGAACTGTAGAAGTGTTGCTTGGAAGGGACTTCTGGAGGTTGCCTGGCCCAGCCTCCTGCCCTTGCAGAGCAGAACAATCTCCAGCGCTAGGTCAGGGCTGCTGTGGTTTTGCCCTTGGCTAAGTGCAGTTGAAGAAACCACATCCTCTCTGGGTGACCCACTCCAGTGTTGCATACGCTCCTGGTGAGAAGATTCTGTCTATGTCATCTTTCTCAACCTGCTCATCAAGTAGTCATTGACTATTACTGGATCACCCTAGATTCCCCATTCACCAATTTAAACAAGCTCAGCTTCCTCAGCTGCTGTAGGCCCCAGGCCACCCTTTTGTTCTCCACTGGGATCCCTGTCATTTCTCCACATCCTTTCTGAACTGAGGTGCCCAAAAGTCTACACAAGAATTCAGAGGTTGTCTGACCACTGTTAAGCAGAAGAGTCATAACTTTATTTGATCTGCTGACTGTGTCCCTCTAATGCAGCAGGTACTTTTTTTTTTTTAAATTTAGGATGAGACTACACTGTTGTCTAATACTCAGTCTAGTGTCCACCATAACACATAATTTTCAGCTGCTGTTGATCCAGTTGCTTCTCAGTCTATAGCAATGCACAGAATTGTTCTACCCCCAGTTGCAGAGCTTTGTGCTTCTCCTTGTTGAACCCTCTAATGTTTCTGCTCACCATAACCTCAAGTTTCTCCAGACCCCTTTCATTTCTGCCCTATCCACAGAGCCCTACTATGGGTGGGTTTGGCAGGAATGTGGAAGTGGGAGTGTTACACATCTGCTGGACTTCCCTTAGAAAACCATGCTCCTTTGGACCACACCATTGAAGGTTTTTCTGTGCTTGAGAGTTTGGCACTCTGTGCTCATATCTCCTCTGCTTTGGGGAGTGCAGGGCTCCTGGGTGCCATGCTCAGGGCTGTGTTCGCCCTGTACACTATGTATAGGCTGAGGGAGCAGATGCCCTTACCAACTATGTCCTCTGTCTGCATCGGCAAACATGTTAGTACCATGAATAGCTCCTGGGAAATTAAGCCGTTAGCAAGTAAATGTGGCTTCTCCATTGTTGTGTGGGTAATACACTCTATTGATCAGATTTCTTCACTAATGCATCGGTAAAATGTCTAATGGCATGTCTGCGAGCGGGGTGCTTGGTGCCTGTAGTCCCTCCTACATTGGACTGAAATGCCCTCTGCAGTCAGAAAATCTACAGCACTTGTAATAGTTGAACAGAGTTTCTAGCAGCTCTTTCAAAAATTTTGGCGGTATGTGTGATTCTAGAAAAAAAATCATGAGCAACTTTTTTAATAAACTCTTTGTTTTGGATGCACCATGTTGTAAAATAAAACTGAAAATAGTTTGTTTGTTTTTTTTTCTGGGTCAGCTGTCTGTCATTTCTTCTGGTTTCCATATTACTGCTGATTCTTGTGAGAATACTGAAATTATAGAAAGCGAGATATGTGAATACACAGATCAGTCAGGCTGCTTTCCTTAAAGATTTAAGGGGTTCACTTACCACAGGCTCTGTAACTTTTCCCAATATTGTACTCTGCACTTCTCTTCAATTGGATGCTCTTTTTCTTTCTTTAACCAGTCTGTGTGAGTGATCCCCTCCATTCCCGTATCTTCCTCTACTGCTGGAAATTTTTCTCACCCCTCCACTGATCAATGTATCTCTCAAAAATACCCATCTAAAAGTCTTCCTCTCAGTTTAAAGCTCTCAGTTTCTGTCCAAAATCTTTTCCATCCTCAGCTCTTTCTCTGTATCTCATGTAAACAGTTGATTCTGGCTTTGTTGTTTTGTGGAGTGAAAGTTGTACACGTCTACAAAACTGTACTCTGAGGTACAAATCCTTCACAGTGGTCTCTGTACAAAGACCTGTACAAAGCTTTTGTGAAAAAAGCAGCACCAGAATATAAAAAAGTATTTTTTTTCTACAGCTCAGCCTTCTGAGTGAATAGAAATAAAATAATAAATGCCAAAGATAATGAGTACAAACCTGTAGTACTTAAGATATTAAAAAAATAGATAAGGGTAGAGTAAAATATCTTTTTCTCTCTTTTGTATAAGATCACTCTCTATAGAGAACCTGAAATGCCAGGTAGCAGTGTCATGGTTCAACACAGAAGAAAACAGGAATTGGTTTTACCAGCACTGCCTCATGATCTATGTCTGATAATGTCAGGAGATCCAAGAGGGCTTCAAATCCACATGGTGATGGACAGCCTGACAAAACCCTGCTCGTGCCTATTCTGAAGCAGGGATAGACATAAGTGTCTATTTGGAAGCACTCCACTCATGTAATGCCTTTCAGGTTGTTCTACCTGCACGCTGGGAAGCCATCCTCATGCTACATTTGAGAAGTGGCCTTGTGTTGCTGTAGAAAGAAAAGCAAACTGGCAAGAGAAAGTCAAATGGTTGCAGAATTTGCTGTCACAACTGCTACTGCATCAGGCCTTGACCCTGTAATTTCTGTTTAGAAGTAACCGCTGGTGAAACCAAAGGACTTTTTAATCAGTAAGAGCTAGCTGATCTACTCTGCAATAAAACTGATTTGTCTGATTTAGGACATACCATGAAGACTATGTAGGTAATGTATTAGAGAAACGTATGCCCAGTATGATTTCCTAGAATCTTAGTTCTGGTGAAACAAAGGCTAAAAAAGTGAAGACAAAGATACCTGAGAAGGTTTCTTAAGTGAAACGTAGAACAGTCCTTACAATTGACTTTATAGGATGTTTATACGTAAAATAGAAAGTGATATATTTTGTTCCAAATGTGATCTATAAGCATAACACAACACTCAGTTTACTATCTCTCATTAGGCCTCTCATTCTTTTGCATCTGCCCTTTGCTGTTTCAATAGATTGTCTAAATTGAAATGTCAATCAGACCAATCTGAAAGTGCTTAAAAAAGATTAATGGAGTTATTCAGCTGTGTCTAAGAAGCTGAGTGCAAATTTAAAAATATTTTTCCTATTTAGGTGCAGATATCAACAGTCTTCTTGAGATTACCACTAAGTTTCATAGAGAAACTGATGCATTGATTCTTATTCCTATAGTCATCAGGTGTTGAGGATAGTGGCATTTGTGAAAAAGTGTTCAAGAGCCTTAATTGGCATCATGACTGCATTTTGATGATAGTGAAAATTATGTCTTCTTTGCTTTATTGTTACATCATTCATATTCTGTTCTTCCAAGTCAGTACTACACATGATCCTTAAAAATCCAAAGAAATGAGTTTTCTATCTTTTGTTCATATGGGGACAACTTCTTTCTAACTCTTGATTATATCTGTATTGCTCCTTAATTTTTGACATTGTTCATATCTTGTTTTGGAATACTTGGGTTTTCAGTGCTTCTAGAACTCCTCCATTACTTTCAAGTTTAAGCATATTTAATTGGATGCATTCATTCAATGATATAATCACTACAGTTAATTGCAATGGCTGATATTTTCAGGATTACTGTGAAATACAAAATTTTGAAATAATAAAAAACCCAGAACATTTTCCAGTTTTTGTTGAACATTTCTGTCCATTACCCAGGCCCTCTGAAGGATAGTTTTTAATTCCTTACAATTTTGTTTGGGTGGAAAAAAAAAAAAGGCAACTTAGGCTGTAGATATTATTTTAAGTGACAGCATTTTCTGTCTTTCTAACAACCCTCCTATTTGCAATTCAGTGATGGTACGGATCATCAGCTTTCACTTTTTGCACAGTAGACTGCAAAACAGCTGCTCTGTGTATTGAACACTGAAAATTCAAGCTGGTAGTTGTTTTTGTAGAGAACTTCTTTTTGATATGTTGTGCCTTCCCACCAGAAATTTCTGGTTCCCCTAATAGTTCACAGATCCACTATTTTCCTACTATGTATCCAGTGGCTATGGATTCAATTTATTGTTTACTTCTGCAAACACAAAAAGTCTCCATCATCCTTTTCCCCATTCATGCATCTCAGGCTTTGTTTTGGTTCTTTTCTTAACTTTCTTGGGAGATATGGCAAGGAGCTCAATGTTCTCATTAACACTCTATTAATTTTTTAAAATAACTTTCATTCAGTCTCATTCATGAAAAGACTTTAAAGCATTTTTCTAAAGATATATCAAGAGCATTAAATGTATGTCAAAGGGATATAGGAATTCAGCAAATTGGGAAGCAAACAAATCAAATTTGTGAAAAGGATGATATATATCACTGTGTATACACACACACACACATATAAAGTGGTAGGGGGGAGCGGGGAAGGGGGGAAAGTAATTTCACCTTGGTTCTATTCATTCAGAAACAGATCTAAACGTTTGTCAATGACAGGAACAAAGTCAAGGTCAAAGGCACTGGCCACCATATGGGTGTGAGATAGGGCTCCTTCACCATTTGCCACCTGTGCTTGTTTCTAAGTTCTCACACTAAAATTATTACAGAAAATAACAGCTTTGCATAAGCAGGGGGTCAGAGAGAATATTAATCCTAAAATCAAAGCTGTTGTTTCTTTATCTTCCCATGGCTGGGAAGAAGCTGGAGGCAGAAGGTAGGTCTAGGTGCTGACAAATTAGCAAAATAAGAGAACGGAATGCCTGCCCCTGTGCTTCAGTCCTCCCATCACTTTATTCTACCAATGCTGAGAGCATGGGAAGAAAAGAAAGCGAGGAGGGCATTATCCCCTGCTGTCCACTCCTAGGACCAGGCAGTGAAGGTGGTCCTGGGTATAAACCACTCTCCTCCCTGTTCTCAGTCTTTTTTCCTCTGGGTTCAGCCATGGTAAGGAGGTGGCAGTGCAAGCTGGCTGGGCACCTCCAGGCTGAAGTGCTTCTGAGGTGCTTGTAGGGAGGCAGAGGAATTTTGTGAGAGGTAGAAGACAAAAAATGATAAGCACAGCCCTTGGAAAAGTTGATAGTTTCCCCTCAACACCTCTCTTTCACCTTGCTTCTCATGCATCACTCAAGTCCTCTCTTTCTCCTCAACAGCTCCACCCTGTCAGATCTTTGCAACCATTAAAAAAATAGAATCTTGTCAGCAGGACTGAAATGGACAAAAGTATTTGTTCTGTACTGTATTCTCATGATGGCAAATATCAGTGTTGCATATGTTACAGAGAAGGCTTGAGTTTTTTCTGAGAAAGCTTGAGTTTGTTCTGGTAGGGTTATATGGCCTCCGTAAATATCACTGGAAGACTCAAGGAACCTTGTTGTTACCTTATTCTATCCAGTTAATCTATCTCCATTTTAAGCCACTTTTATTTACATGTTGATTAATATACTAGAGTACAATTCTTATAGAGTATACAGATGGTTTTTTTGCAAACATCTATCAGCACTTATTACAGTACAAATTTTTCATGTTATCTTATTCTTGTAACTTCAGCTTGTGTACTAGTGTGTGCTTGTGTACTAATCAAATGCACTTCAGTACTAATCAAATACACTCCTGGTAAGCATCCTACATATTCAAATGGAACAAACATGTCCAAACTTTATGTTCTTTTTTGAAGAAACAAGCAAACATGTAAGGCTTTAGTTTCCTCTCCTTGTGTATTTATCTGCAGAATTAAAACAACAGAACCAATCAAACTGTCTGCTAAATTTTGTGGTATTATTTTCCCATTTCTTAATATTGCCTTCACTTGCATTTACCTTTAAATTAAAGACAGGTACGCTGAATTGTTGAGGATTGGTTAGCTGACAAGGGTCACACAGACATACTGTAGATGGCTGACCAGGATTTTGGGAAACGTCGGACTCTGCTAGTCTGAAGTGCTGGGGTGGTAAGGACACGCTGTCCTTGACTGCAGCTGCTATACGATAACAGCTTGCCTTAGTCAGCTAAGGCATGGGAACTTAAGGGAGTAAGTAACCAAGAATCAGGAGCTAGGGGAGGGGTTGACATTTAGGATAGTGACCAATTAATTAGTTAAATTACAGAATATGCATGCTCTCATTAAGAACTGTATATAAGTTGTAGTCAAAAGCATAATAAATGGAGGCTTGATGATCGTTCATATTGAGTGCCAAGTTCTTCCCACCGCGACACTGAATAAAGTAGTCTAAAACTAACTCAAATATTGGAAGCCTGATGTCTGTTCTTTTCCTCAAGTTACAGGTAAAGCAGCTTTCTCAACAATTCTAGTCACTACAAAAATTTTAATCAGATATCCTTACAATGTGCTTCACTTGATAATAGGCGTATCCCATCTGAAGGACAATGCACGATCATGTTCACATTTTTCCAGTTTATATTGCTTTACACTATTTTTTTTTCTTATGCCAGAAATAATGTGGATAAAATGTGAGTATAACTGCTTTAAAAGCCTTTGTGTTAAAAGAACACCTATGAAGGTAGGGTATAACTTTCCAATATGGACCATATTCTGTTACTATATAAAGTGGCTGCTTCTTTCAAAGTTAGTCATCAGGGCCCTGAGGGCACTAGAAGGCCTGAATGGCCCTGACTGGCCTCATCTGGGACCCCTACCCTGTGTGCATGAGCATGGAGATCAAAATTCAACCCTACAATAAGGGGTTGTAAAAACCTCTCACAATAAAGTGCAAAGATCTTGTAATTTGCTGGTAATGACGTATGCTAATTTTATAACAATCATGAGTTATTGAAGTAGTGCAAACTGCTCTAATTAAAATATTGCCTGTTATTATTACTGTAGCACCCGGAGGTTTAAATCAGTACCCTTCTGTGATACTGTTCACTATATGAACAGGCAGTAGGAGACCAGCTCTGACTCAGAGACATTATGCGCTAAGTAATGAAAGGCTGAGGAAAGGGAAAATCATCACTTTTGCAGGGAAGGAGCACCAAGATACACAAGGTCAAACTGATGTTAGTCAGAATTTTACAGATTGAGCTGATTGAACATCGGCGTGAGGAAGCAGATGGGATGAACTTTTAATTCGTTTTTGTCCCTTGGGGTTTTTTGTTTGTGTTTTTTTTCAGTGGGTGTTGTGTTTAGCGCTTTTTTTTTTTGTTTTGGTTTTTGGGTTTTTTAAAATAACGTTCATATCCCTACTTCTCTAGGGAACTGGTTGGATCACGTAAATGGCAATGTGGGAGGAAATGGGAGAGACTGGGGCATGGTGAAGTCCTTCCTCAATCCTGGGTGGCTGTACAGCTGCGGAACTTGTCTGCTGCTGGGAGCGCAGGACTGATTTTAGGTCCACAAGCTTAAAACAAGCCATTGACTGAACACAGGAAATTTTTTGCATTTATTCTATTTTTTTTTTTCCTATTCTAAGCAGATTTGTGTTAAGACAGTGTTTTTTCCTGATTTGGCAGAAAGCCTAGGCTGACTGTCAGCTTTTTATGAACATGGTAAGACCTGTCTGTGACACAGTGTATCAAAACTGAAATGGCAGTAACCTGTGTCACTGGGAGGTTTGAGACATTTGCTTTCCCTAAAAAAAAAACCCTACACTTTTTTGGTTGCAAAGTTAGGGTTAACAATACTCTGCATTGATTCTTCTGGCAGACTCTCATCACACAGAAAAATAGGTTACTCATATCCTTTTACTCTTAAAAACCTCGACAAAAATCTCACTGGTGCACACACAGATCTCTCTGAACAGTGCGCACTTACCACATTTTAAGAATTTTCACTCACCCATCACTCAAATAGTTGAATATTAAATCAACCTAAGCTTTCTCAAGACCTTCCATTGCTTTAGATCCCTCCTCTGCACTGATTGGGAAGGTACCTTTGTCACTTGTGTGCTGGCTCAGACCAGGAGTCACCCACGAGCAAAAGTCAGTCAATAACTTGCCTTTCTAGGTGGGGGTAATGGCAGGCTGTTGTCAATGCTAAAGTAATGCTAAATACATGTTTACCTGTGTTCCTACATGTAAACCTTGAAATTAGTCTCATACTGCAGTAGGATAAAATTTGAGTCAGCTCTAATACTTTGGTGGTGGTTCACAAGGTTGTTGTGAACTTAAAATGTTTTTGTTGCACATAGAATCATAGAAAGGTTTGGATTGGAAGGGAACTTTAAAGGTCACCTAGTCCAACCCCCCTGCCATGAGCAGGGACATCTTCCACTAGATCAGATTACTCAGAACCCTGTCCAACCAGACCTTGATCGTTTCCAGGGATGGGGCTTCTGTCACCTCTCTGGGCAACCAGTTCCAGTGTTTCACTACCCTCATTGTAAAAAATTTCTTCCTCATATCTATTCTGAATCTGCCCTCTTTTAGCTTAAAACCATTTCTCCTTGTCCTATCACTACAGGCCCTGCTAAAATGTTTGTCCCTATAAGGAGCATTATTTTTGTTGCATGGAGAGCAGGAGAAAAAGTAGTTTAGAGAGCTGGTGGCGATGCCTTCTTATGTTCAGGATATACTTTCTTTTCTGCCAAAAAGGATACATTTTAGAGAAGGAAAATAAATACAAATAACTCATTTTGTAACAGATTTCTGAAGATAAAGCTCTGTTTCTCACCTTAACATGATGAGTCAAGCTGAGCCTTGCATAAGGGACAGAGGTGTTGAGGGCAGCACCCTGAGCTGACCTTCCCATAGTTGAGCAAATCCTATCAGGACAATGCAAGACACGACTAATGCCTACCTGGCTGCATGTCCTGCTGCTGCCCCATTACAGCTCTTATCAGTCAAGGTGGCGTTGGAGAGTGTGCTGGATGATGGATGAAAAATCATTTGGTAGGTGTTGCAGAGGAGCTTCTTTATCTGCTACCTGGGCTGGAGCTGTGTGGGCGAGAAGCAAGGTGTAATTCTCTGCTGCTACTGCATTATTGCCTTAGTGGAATGAAAAGCGAGGAGTACATGGGAGCTGATGGTTCAGAATTACCCCAGAGGCTTCCTTTAGCTTTTGCATGGCCTCTGAGCAGTACTCCTGGCTCCCTGTCATCATTCACAGGAGCTTTGATGGTTTTTTTTAGTAATGTGTCTCATTCCTTTCAGTCTCTCCTGACCCCACAACCCAGTCACTGCTCAGTCTGAAACCCTCAGGCTTTTTGTCTTTTTTTTTAGGAGTCCTGCATTTTCTAATGAGAAGAGAAAGCTCTGCTGGCTTGGTGAATTCACAGCTTGAGTCGCTGCCATCATGTTGGCCTGTGCTTTCCATAAGCACTAAATTCACTTTAAAAAGAGCTGATAAATTTTATGAGAAAAGCCAATCTTTTCATAGGTGCACCAATATACAGAAATGGTTATTTTACATTTGAGATCTCTCTCTGTATGGAAAGTATACACAATTTTAAAACTCATCAACTCTGAGAGATGCCCAAGAATACTGAAAAGAAGACCATAAATTTCAAGGAGATAAAACATTTTCAGAGAAAAAGAAAATTCCAACAAAATAAGCAAGGTCTGGGGTGTTTGGGTATCTGTTAGAAAAACATATTAAAACCCCAAACCTGCCTTTTACTTTATGGCTGTATATAAACAAGACAAAAAATTCCCAATTCCCAGTAAAAGATAAAAGATTAAAAATATACTTTTCCTCATTTCATAGAAAACTGCTCTGTTAAATCTAAAATTTAAATCATATTGTTTGATTATCAGTACTCACCAAGAGGATTACTGAACAGTCATTAGATCTTATTACAAAGTGAAGTGCTGAAAGTAATTGCACATATTTGTAAGTAGCTTAGAATTGATTAAAAATGCATAAAGAAAAAACTGCAAAATTTTCTGCAGGCTCAAGGCTGCTAACCCCTCTGGGTAAACACACATCAGCTCATCCCTCTAGTAACCTACTCTGTTTCCTCCCTGTGTGGCAAGAGGAGGATTTCTCCCTGTTTTAAGGACAACGACACTGTATGTGTGATCATTTGAATTGCTGTGAGCTGTAGGAGACAGAGAAGGCCTGCATTCATGTTAAAGTTAGGAAGCTTTAGGAGAAGCTCACCAAGTTTAATTTAAGCTGTTCCTCGGGCTAAGCCTTTCCTTCCCCACCCCCATCCTCCACCAAAGGCTGCTTTAAGGCTGTATTTTCAAAGCGATGTATGGGGAATTAAGTGCTCCGGTTCCATGGATGTTAATGTGATTTTGTGAGCAAATACCCTCTACTCCAGCACTGGGCTGAAGCTGTGCTCCACTGTGAAGTTTTATATATTCCTTTAACACAAAGGAGCTGTGCCAAAGCAAGGTAACTTTAGAAGTGTATTAACTCTGGGTAAGTTACAGTCACATGGGGCTTTTTGCTGTTTGTTTGTTTGTTTGGCCTGGTGAATGAGGCAGAACTTCCCTGCAGAGGCTAAGCAAGAGGTTGGGCTGGGTGAGGTGAGTACACTTGCCCTTTGGATGCCACGCAATGAACTAGCTTAGACAACTTTCTGCACTCCCCTTTTGCTCGGCTGTGCAATGATGTGGCCCAATAAGTCTGCCTTTGCCTAAGTCGTGACAAATTCAGTGCATAGCACAAAGCAAGGTGTAGTCTGATCCTCTGCAATCCAGGTCTCAGCAAGCAACTTCTCATTTTTAACTTTGCATTTAAGCTACTTGCACATCTCTTCTGGCAGTGTTCAGAATATTCCTGAGATGCTGCATTGCGTCATAATTTCCCTTTCCTCTTTGATTAATTTTGCTGTCTCCACAAGAGAGATAGGTGGTGTTTAGGGGGAGATGGAGGTTTCGTTTACTTTCTGCTTGTTTCTTTCTTTTTATAAACAATGCTTCCTCTGAAGCAAATTGTACAAACCCCTTATTTTTCACTTTGGGCTCAAGTTTTTAAAGGAGAGAGGAGGGCATGAACAGGAAGAGAGGGGATATTCCTTTTCTGTCATCCCTCTCTTACCACCCAGTGCCCAGATACAGACAGAGCTAGGACTGGTGTCTTTAACCTCTGGGAATGAGGCCGAGAAAGGCATGGCCATGAACCTGGTGTGCAACCACAAGGCAACCTGCAGTGCAGTTTTGCTAGGGTCACTTTTTTGATCACAATTCCCAGAGCCAAGGCAATTTCATTATGCACTGCTATGCCCATTTCTGCAGCTGTGGTAAGGAGGGCATGTCAGGTTTCTAATTACCAGTCCCTATTGACAAATTTAAAACATTCCATCTTATTTTCCTGTCTCAACTCTGACAGTCATGTGAGAACAGAACTGGAGAGATTACAAAAGGTTTTGCTGTCCTATATTCATTTAGAACATCTATGAGCGCTTTTGAATAATCTTTATTTGTAACTAGGAGAAAAAAGCACAGTTTGTCAAATTATCTTCTAGTCACTGGATGGGACTAGACCTGGGGAGCTGTCCTCAATACAAATTTAAGAGCTAAAGCACTACATAATGAGTTGAGAATATATCTCTTGGAGTTTACTATTAATTTATTATCCTAACATTTCTGAGAATTACCTGCTGCATAATCTATAGAACCAAATTATTTCTTTGCAAGGTTGCTACTAACTCTTAAAGTTTTATCTAGAGTCTTGAGAACTGTTATTTTTTCTCAAAGTCACATAAGAATCAGTTTTCTTTCTGAAGCTTTCACCACCCTGGTCTGTGAGAGACGCTCCAAGTCCCCTGTGAAAAGCAAGAAGTGGAGTTCAGCCCACAGAGTTCTTCTGGGGACTCAAATGTCCCTTGACAAGACATCCACATTGTCCCAAAGTCTTTCTGTTTCTCATGATCATGTAGATGTAGTAGCAGTTGAGCGCTGCAGAAAGTTGCTGATCTTTGGGGACATTACATCAGTGGAAGCAACTTAGTAATGTGGACAGAACTGTGGACTCTGATCTCACTCATCTAGCTTGATATTTGCTATTGATTACATGCATCTATGTACACACCCATGCAATATATATGCACTCTGGTCTCCCCAGTTGTGCCAACCCCAGACACACGGGCCCCTGTGACTGTGGTCTGACTCCACTTACTGGCACTTAGACCCCCATGCACATACAAACATACCGTAGACAATCCTTCACCCAGGAAAATAGTCAGAAAAGGAATTTAATAAGAAGACAGAACAGATTGCACTGATCAGGTGCATGGCATAGCCAGGTAAGCATACTCATCAGCAACCAGTTTACATGACTGACTATTTTATCACCTTATCCCTCTGTTTCCCCATGATTATTCCACCCCAAACCTCACTGATTCCTCCCTTTTCCCTCCTTTGGTTTCTCCCCTAAAGTCCTCATAATAAGTCTTGTGCAATAACAAGATGCTCGTCCTCTGCACTGCATAATAGGTCCTATAAGGTATACTCATCTTCATGTGTGCCACCCCTGAGATGGTGGGGCTGACGGTTCTCCTGTGATAGCTCAGGTCAGGTCAGTGGGCTCTGTTGGCTCTGGTGAGGTTATTTGGGTTCATACAGCTCCCCTCCTTCCCCAGTGCTCCTTTTGGTTTATAGAGAGGAGACTTTAATCACAAAACCTGATACCACAGAGCAGAGACTCTTCTCTTCTGTATCCCCCTTCTCTGCTTGCAAATGTTTGAAATTATTATTATTATCCTGAAAAATAAAAATTGCCTCTCTGTTTTTCTAGCCCATCAATGTTGAAAATGATGTGGTATGTTTATATCAGCAGCAGACCACTGTGCCATTAGAATGAGTGGGTAATTTAAAAATATAATCAGCATTAATATATTTCCCTTTTCTTGGAAAACAGCAACAAAAATTGTTTAATTTATCCTGTCATTGGGGGATTGTATCCTGTCGTGATGCTATTAGAAACACTGGTATTACACAAGAGATAGATTGGATCACTTTTCTTTGTTTATTTTCCAGTGAGGAGCCTGTTGACTCTCAACAGCCTGTTGAGCCAAGTTATGAAGAAGCTCTTGTTGACCTTAATAATGGAATAATGACCCTATTCTTGGGTTTGAGCACTAGGTTAAGATCTCAGTAATCATCAGCTCATGGGCCAGGAACTGTAATTTAGGACTGGTCAATGTGAGTATAACCACATAAATAATGGTACAAGAGAGAGGTGAAAGTGAGGAACATAATTTCTGTAAATTAATAGAATAATATTAATCTCAAATAAATATCATGAACAGGATGCAGGGAGTTTTTATATTTTTTTCCCCCATGTCAGCCAAAGCTACATGTAGAATAACTCCTTTCTGAGCCTGTGACTTACTCAGGCCGGTGACCAGAAATCTCATGGAAAGCTCAGTCCCTTTCTTTCCACGTCTGGCAGCTTTTGGGCCACATTGTGCCATCCCGTTACAAACTCTACCTTTCTGCAAGGTTGTTGACCCTCCTTTTGGTTCCTTGACACCCTGGCTCTGAGATGTGCTGTCAAGGTCAGGGAGCAGATGTTTCCTGATATAATGACAGAGAAAACAGAAAAACAAACCTCTGAATTGCCTAACACTTGAAAAAGTCCCAAGCCAATGCTCACAGGACTGTAAAAATCATCCCCAGTGGGATCACTGCTTATCAAATTAAAAAAAGTTATTTATATTTATGGTACTTATTGACTTGCCAGGTATACCAGGATCTTGAGGGAAACCTGGGTGCCAGTTCCAACAGACACAACATTTTGCTGCTCACACAAAAGGGCTGTGTAAGAGAAAGGCAAACCAGAAAGGGCTGCTGATTAACAGCTTGGTTTCTACAGTTACAACATGGTAAGTTCCTTAGCTAATTCCCACGGGTAGCCTGTAGACCCCTCTCAGACCTAGTACCCTGTGGGTTTCTTCCAGTCCAGTCTGTAATGTCAGCAGTCAGAGGTCATTCTACATCTTCTTGCTCACATGGAGCAACCATGTTACAGGTTCCCCTACTCAGTCTTAAAAGGCACCTGGGAAAATTGGGCTTTCCTTGGGTTTTCTGCAACTTCTTGCCATACTCCCTTTTACGACTCAGGAATGGGAATTTCTGTAATAGGATAGTGTGTCTCTAAGTACATTACTTGGAAAACATCTGACCGTTGTGTTTAAAACTCTCAAGCCATTTATCCTTATTTGCATAGCTCCTCCAGCTTGAATTATAACTTCTTACTTCATGGTAGATCAGAGATTTCAGTGGTCCTTTAGCACTTTCAGAATGTCACTCAGCAACATTTCAGATGTACTTTCCTTCTTTTCAGCCTTATCTCAAAATAATGAAACCCCAAAACTGAGTTTGCTTTGACATACAGCTGTGAGAAGCCTGAAGCCAGTTGTTAAAGAGGTCCTTTCAAAATGCTTTCGGTTCTGATTTAGGAAACCTTTTCTATCCAGGAATCTCACTTCAGCATGTGTTTTAAGCACATGATGACAGGCCATGGAAGTCAAAATATTTGTATGCATATGCTTCACTGTGATCCTTAATCTAGTCCTTTGCTAGCAAGAAGTACTCCTTGTTATTATTTTCACTGCTCTGCACTTTTCTGTACTGACTTATACTATCATTCGTTTATCAACAGCCAAGGAGAATGGAGGAAAACTGTAGTTTGTTTAATCACTGCCTGGAGAAAACTGTAATCTAATCCTGGTATAAATGAGCAGGCATGAGAATTTCCTTTAATAGTTTTCAGTCCCCTTGGTAATGCAGAAATTTTGTTTGATTTTTGCCAAGTGGTTTTTTTACTTAGTGCTTTTAGGTAATCACTATTTAGATGGCTTATATTCTTGGATTTTCCTTTTTTTCTCCTTCCCATGAGATAAAACCAGTAAAATCCTCCCCTATTGAAGTCAGTGGCAAAACTCCCAGTGAATTCAGGATTTTACTCAGTCAAAGAGTTTATTGCAAATAACGTATTTAGATATTGCACTCTGGGGTGATATTCATAAATTTAATGCTGTTTCCTCAAAATAAAAATTCTTATTTATTAGCGAGCTTCTGTGTGGCTCTGACTGAAATGCTTCTCCTTGAAAACTGATTCACTGTTCTGGAATTTAATGCTCTCACCAGAATGCATAAGACAGCAGTGAACTCAGCTGCCCTGCCTGCTTTACACAGTGCCAATAACACCATCAGTGGTTTGAAAAGGAAAATAAACAAAAAGACCACAAATGAGAGGATTTGCCTTCCTGTCTCTGACTGTTGTTTCTGTGCTGCCTGGGTGACATTATACACCTAGGGCTGCATGGGTTAGAGTGATGCTGGTTAAAAGGAGCTTCTTTATATTTGAAGAGATTAGGCACGTTTCAGCTTTGTATGTCTGTCTTCCATGCTGACTAGTTACTGTACACAGGAGATGAACAATGAGAGAGAAAGATATGGAGAGAGATCTATGATATGACCTAACCTTTAAAAAATAACTACTGGGTTTGAACATCTCTGTGGCTGCATGCCTCTATGGACAACACTCAATGCATCCTTAAAAATATTCTTCTTTAAGCTGTCTCTGGATAGACATCCAGAAGGATAAGGCACACAAAATCATAGGTCGTATATCTAAGATAAGTATCAGGAACTGCAGTTATGAAGATGTGCATTTTCACATGTGCCTGCACACACACACGTAGATCTGACTGCAGATTTAACTGTAACACAAACAGGTAAATTCTAGCTATTGTTAAACTGTATGCCAAACTTCCATAAAACGTGCCTAATTATGCTATGTGAGCTCTAAAAATAAAATATTAAGGTAAAATAATACTGTACTCTTTATAGGAGTACTTCAAATGGAATACATAATACAAAATATTGATTCAAGAGAGTTGCTGTATTGAAAATCAAATGAATTTTTGCTATTGCTGAGAGCACACCAGTGTAATCAGCCTGTTCAACTGATCATTACAGCAGTACTGTTTGCGGCACTCAACAGTCTGTCAGCAATTCCATTAAAAAACTTATTTTTCAGGCATTATATTTTGGCCACAAAAAGGTGCTCCAATGTGAAATTAGAAATATATATATAGATGTGAAGGAAGATGATTCCTCCACCCCTCCACCCAAGTTGCTTTTGAAAGGTCTGATCCTGGATCACCAAAGACAGCAAGAATTTTACCTTTTATGTCTGCAGGAGTAGAATTGGGAAGAAAGGGCCTTGTGGTGATTAATTGCAGCTAACAGGAGCTTTGCTTTTGGCCTTAGCTGAGCTTAGGTTCTCCAATGTCTTTTAATCAATAGTATCTGAGGAACTCTGAGGTGCCTCTCAATTTTTTTTCCCTCAAATCATAGTTTGGTCTCTGGTACAACCCTTGGAAAAGCTTTTCTGATATGACACTTTAGTAAATGAAGGCAAATACTGTGGCCTAGGTTTCAAGTCTGGTACAAGCTATTTCGTTCTGTGCCAAAATGGAACTTTCCTACTACAATGCTTATGCTGAAAGCTGGCATCAGAGGCAGTAGGCTTCAGGACCGTGGAGTAATGCATTATTTTGAACACTCCTGACTACCTGCAGTGTAACATTTCTAAGATTTGACACTCAAATGGACCAGATCCTGAGCATCTTGATCTGAAATTGTTGTTGAACCTGCCTTGTGAGGGTGGCAGTTGGACTAGGTACTTCCTGAGGTCCTTTCCCACTTCCATTACTCTGTGTATATGGGGACTTATGCACAACTCTGTAACATCTGTTGACACAGAGAGCTGGTCAAATTCCAGTTTAGTGTCAGCTATAAGTATAAAACTTTCTGTTGCTTTAGGACATTTAGTGTCACAATTTGCTTTGATCTGTTATAGATGTGACTAGGCTTGCTGGAGAAATGGCTTGGTTTGATCTTCCATATCCAAAGTCAGTGATCTATCTGACATATTGTGGGTTCAAATGATTCATTTTTTCTCTCTTTGGGGACCACTTACAATTTTATTTACACAAAAATTAGCTTGAATTAAAATGTTGAAGTGTTTCTGAAAATTTTGCCCATTTTGAGTTACATTAGTGGTAGCACTAGAATTGTGTTTCCTTTCATTTTCTCTGTAACACCAAGATGCTAAAATTGCACTGATGTAATTGAGGTTATTCAAAGGTACTTTTTTAGATTTCTTAGACAGTGACTAAGAGATAGTTTGGTAGCTACAAGAAAATAATCAAAATTAAGGGACATGTGAACAAAGTGCACCAAAATGCCATAAAGCATACTAGATCTTAATATAATGCTAATTTACTATTTGCAGTCATATAATATAAATCACATCAGTCTCTTTGTTCAAAAGAAAGTAAAAGTATCAATGTGATGAAAGAAATATCAGTTGCCAAGTAAAAGTAATGAGATTTTTTTGGAAGTTGGCAAGCTCTCTGAGACAGAGAGGGCAGAATATGACCCTGGGGAAAATTTGAAGTAAGATGATTTGGTGAACACTATGACTTCCATTCCTAAAATGGGACAGCAAGATTGTATTCAAGTTATGATAGATATTATACATCACAGAGAGAAGATAAAAATGAACATACATAAAGGTGTGTCAGTTTGCAATATGAAATATATTAACAAGTTAACCTGCAGTATAAAAATAAAAATATAAAAGATGTATTCACCTTTATGGAACTCACCTGTAGATATTTTGCTACTTGTTTAGTGTCTCAAGAAGTTTCCTACATACAGAGAAATATGTAGAGGAGAAACCTTTCTCAAATTTCACACGACCCTTTCCTCCTTGTCTACTTACATTCAAGCATGTCTGATCCCTCAGTTACCACTAGCTCCTAGCCATCTTATCTGTCTTAAAATACTTATTCACTGCCATCTTCACCGTCACTGTTTCAGTGACTGCTGTATGCCATTGTTGGATCTAATTCTATCCTTTGGTGAGTGTTGAGATAATTCTAACCTTGGAAAAGGGGGTTGCTTATAATGCAAAAAATGATGTTTTATTGTGTGAATTTTTTTAAACAAACAAACAAACAAACAAACAAACAGTAGATTCTGTGCTCAGCCACTTTGCAGTTGTATACCTTCCTCCTGAGTCAGCTACTGTGCTTGTTTGCTCCATCATTATCCTGGCTGAAAAATGTCAGAGTGATGGAGTACCTATGAGCAGCTTTCCAGAGAAAAAATAAAAGAATTTGCTGAGCAAGCATGAGATGTGTTCCACAGAGAATCTTAATATCTGATGGCAAATCCAGGGCAGAAGTAGATCCTCTTGCAAAGAGGCTAACCACTGATGGAAACACAATTGTCATAGGAGCTAAGGAGCAAAAGTGCTTCTTACAATTTTTATTTTTTCTGATAGCTGTGGCAAGGCCCACATATCTATATACACATATATATATGTATATATAGATACATGTAGATGTGTATATACGTATCTATATACATATGTGTGTATATATATAAAATCTAAGTGTAGATTCACAAAAAAAAAATATATTTATACACACACATATGTATTTATAAGAAAATTATATCCCCCAAATGTTACAAAAATGATAAAGCTCCGAAGTCAAGCCCACAAACCTTCGGGGATGCCAGAATTAAGATCTAGTGGTATGTATTTTAAATAAGGATCCCCTTTGTATGTGGAATGATATAATCTTTAATTACATGACTGCATACTCATTTTTCCATAGGCAGGCTGTGCCCTTCGGCATGTGTAAGAGACAGAGTCCTTGAAATGGGATGAAATTCTTTCTGATTTGGCTGATTTTACTGGGGTTACTGGGGCTTCCTACCTGCATTGATGAACAATACTTTGAAAAAAAAATAACCTTACAAAATAATATTTCCCCTCCTCAGCCTCCCTCTGCCCTTCCCATACAAAATGGGTCAGCTGTGAGATTGGGTTATAAATCAATGGTGCAGTTTTCTTTCACTGGAGGGCTACAAGCAGCCACATGTACCTGGTGCAAAGAGAGCCTGGAGACACCACATTGCCACAGGTATTGAGTAGACAAGTAAAAGAAGCAGAGACCTCCAGGTCTCTGTCAGGAAATGGGCTGTAGTGGCCATCATCTTCTGAGCTTATCCTAGAAAGCATGACTCCACCTTTCTTCCCTTCTCCAGTCCTGCCTGTCCCATAGCTCCCCGATGTTCCTATTTCTGCCAATTTATTTATTCCCACCTTCCATCTCCTGAGAGACCTTGTCCTCTGACATTGAATTTGGTATGTTTTCCTTTCCTCAAGCCTTTGAGGTCCAAGCCAAGTGAAATTTTGAGAACAGAATAGAGATATTGCCTCTATTTTCTGTTCCCATTTCTGGTATTTCAATAGTAGGGCTAGTAATTTTAGGAGGAAATCCAATTCAACACCTCCAACACTACAGTAACATTTGTTCAGTGACAATGCAAGCATTATTCTACTTGGCCTCATGAACTTGCAAAGAGATGGAACAGGGTCAGCTCACATATTGTAGTCACCCAAATATAACATAGAACATGTCACTCTGTATTAGTGAACTGAAATTTTAATTTTTCTCTTAAGCTTAACCCTTAGCCCAAATCAACTCCACAGCACATCACTGGGGCTAGAGCAGGTGTACCTTCTTCCACCTCACCATCACATTTCAGGTTTCTGGGTTTCAATATAAGAATACTTAGAATTTCCAAAGGAAAAGATCATGAGTCTTTTTCTAGATGGTGAGTTGTATTTTGCTGAGAAATGTCCAAAACGCTTTAGCTGGAATCTCTTGTTAGAGGCTGTGAAGGCTGTAGCCTGGTCATTGCAGTTCAGGAACATCAAAAGCCACTGCAAGTGAGGGGGTTTAGAGTTGAAAGTGCTGGGAAATCTTTATTACCTCTAATGCTGCATTACCAGACTGCATCCAGGATGTATTGCACAGCTGCCCAAACCATGAGCAGCATTGGAGGGAGAGGGGAGGCTTTAACCATATGTCCAGATTTCACTAGGACAGAGCTAATTTTCTTCTTAGTAGCTAGAATAGCGCTGTGTTTTGGATTCAGTGTGGGATTTGTTATGAGAAGAATGTTAATAATATACTGATGGTTTTAGTTGTTACTAAGAAAATCAAGGGTATTCCAACTTTCCATGTTTTGCTGGTCTGCAGGTGCAGAAGCAACTCAGGGGGAATGTAGTAAATTAGCAAACCCAAATTGGCATTTGAGTATGCCAATGGGATGTTCCATATCATATAATGTCCTGTTCAGTATATTAATGAGGGCTGACTGGGAAGCTCTGGGGATCTCTCAGACTCTCACTCTTCTGAGATTGTGGTTTCGGTTTCAGGATTGTCTCTGCTCTGGGATCATTAGCTGGGGAATAGGCTGGGCATTGGTCAGCAGGTGGTGAACAATTGCACTGTGCATCACTCATTTGTGTATTCCAATAATACTTTTATTATCATTATTTCCATTATTATTTTATTTCAATTATTAAATTGGTTTCATCTCAACCCACAATTTTTCTCACTTTTACCCTTCTGATTCTCTCCCCATCCCATCAAGGGAGAGTGAGTGAACAGCTCTTTGGTGTTTGGCTGTGGGCCAGGCTAAAACCAGCACACCATATATACTCTTAGTAGATGTAGGGCCTGAGGCGCTTATACATTGTCAGACCCAAAGCATCACAGCCATGCAGGAGCATTTGTCGTCACATCTCATGTGCCAAAACCTGACAATACCCAGACTAGGGAGCCCTGAAACTTTCTAACCCAGCTGTAAAACCACAGGAGCTGGCCTGTAATTCATACTGAATGTAGCAGGAGCATGTTCACATCCTCAGACATCCCTTTAAATGTGGAAGAGGAGAGTTAAGATTTGTCCCCTGCATTACTTTAAAAAGTAAACCAAAACAGTTTCTTGTCCTCAAGCTGATCTGAAATGAAGAAAAAAAGGTGTTCTCATATGTGCTGCTTGGTTTCTCGTGTATTAGTTTCTTTGTAGAAATTGGTTCTTTTTACGGACAATTATTGTGTTGCACTGATGGCAAAACTGCCAAAATCCTTTGTGGAAGTGCAGAAATTAATTATTTTTGCTCAGGTCTGAGAGCATCAAAAAGGGAAACTTGAAACCTTTGTTCTGTGCAGTTTTATTTCACCAGCTCTGAAGAATACAGAATGATGCTGTTCACTGGAGAGAGATGTACTGTATTATTTCAGAGGTTTATTGTTACCAATATAATTTGGGAATGTGCTTTGCTCCCTATGGAAAAAGAACTGTTTCACGATGTACTGTACTTTCTCTTATGATGTTTTTGGTCCTGCTGGATGCAAGTGGTTTGGATAGGACATTCATTCTCGTACAAAGTAGATAAAAATTATTCAGTGGATATCTCCTGGTCACATACTGATCTTATTCCTTCTACAGTGGAACCCACAAATAGCTATAGCAAGGTCTGCTGTCTTCTGTTGTTCTCTACTTTCTATTATATTGGGAATCATGCAGGTGAAGAAGCAGTAGCTAGCAAGCTTGGGGTTGAAAGTTTACACAAAGTAGGGTGCTTGGACTTGATATATCTGTTCTAAACTCTTCACAGGCACAAATTGGCATAACAATCCTTATTTCCATAGGGTTTCTGTGTTTGGAAGTGCCTAGGGGATGAGTCAGTAGCATGGGATGGTGTAAAGGAACATGGGGTGTACTGGGCCAAATATGAACCCCACAGAGGCCAGCCTGATTCCTGGGGACTCTTGATTCAGGGAGGAGACCCACTACCCAAAGATCTGACTACAGATCCCACCTTTGGTCAGGAACTACATCAGAGTGATTGTCCCTGAGTACCATGATATCACTTTTAGAGTCTTTCCAGCCATAATGAGATGCTCCATGAAATTATGGGGGTGGATGGGCGTTCCTAGGGATATTTTCATGCTTCTGGAGATAGACAGGGGGTTTTGATTTGTCTTTAGTCACATTTCAGACAATAATAATGTATTTATTTCTGATTATACTAGCTTTAAGAGATCTGAAATATCATCTCCAAGCAGAGAAAAACATGTTCAGTGTGAATAAAAGGAAGAGCCAGGTACTGTTCTTCTTCTATCTGTTTTGCAACAGGAAGACAAAGGAAATTTTTGAGTAAATCTTGCTTTTAGCTGCCTCTAAATAAAGGCATCCCACCATCCTATGGCTGCACAGCAGCACTTCCACTGCCTCCTACCCATCAACTGTCATTTATTTCCTTTTATAATATGCCTCAGGCCTTGTTGTTCAGAAGTTCACTTCAACTGATGACAGCAATATGGATGTACTGCAGGTGCCCAGCTGCAGAGAAGGGTCCACTGTTTAGCAATTGGCAGCATCTGATTTTTGTGCCTTGTAGTCACATCACAGTGGTGTTACACACTGTAATGACCACAATGCCTTAATGAGGAAAACCTCTCACCACTGACAATAAGACATTCATAACTGGAAGACCAATATGTAGCGAGGCCAGATGTCCTACCCAAGACTTTCCTTTCTGATGTAATAAAACATTACAGACTTTGGGGTGAAGGGAGGAGAAGGAAGACTGCTTTCTTTTTGCTCAGGGTTGGGAGGGCTTTCTTTGTTAAATCTGAGAACAGCAGTCTGTCCCCACCAGCTCTTCCTCAGGAATGCAATCAATGTGATGTGTTTTGTGTGGTGGTTTCACTTGGCTATCACTTGGCTAGCAGCCAAACACAGCCACTTGCTCATTCTCACCCTGCCAGGAGACAGCGGAGAGAACTGGAGAGGTAAGGAGACTCGTAGGTTGAGGTAAGAACAATTTAATAATTGAAATAAAATAAAACTTAAATTAATAATGATATTAAAATAATAATGATAATAATAGTAATAAAATGTGCAAATGAGTGATACGCAGTGGAATTGCTCACCACAAGCTGACCAAGCCCAACCCACTCTCAAATAATGATCCTGGGAGGATCAACAATCTTGAAACCAAAACTGCAGTTCTAGAAGAGCGAGAGCCTAAGCACAAACCATAGAGAGAGAGAACCCCTCACAAGAGAGAGACTCTCATTAATACACTTAATATGAGGTTATATGATATGGATTATCCCACTGGCATATCTGAATGCCAGTGTAGCTTATTAATTTAAATATTCATCATCCTCCTAGACCTTGAACTTGTAGACTAGCAAAATGCAAAGTCCTTCAGCTTCCAGTGACAACTGAAAACATTGGTATGTTATCAGTGTTTCTCTCATAAATCCCAGGCTGAAACCAAAACACAGTGCTACTCTAGCTACTAAAAAGAAACCTAGTTTTGTCCCAGCTAAAAACCAGAACAATTAGTTTGGGATAGAGTTGTCTGTCAGGAGAAGTTATCACCCCGAAATGGTTCTAATTGAATATCGCTTTACTTCAGGCGGATAAATGTCCATAGTCCAAATATAATTTTTTTTATGATTGAAGTAAAGTTTCAGTCCAGTTTTCTTAAGCTAAAGCTTTACCCATGTTCCTGTATACTCCTTTATGAAGTTCTGGTATAACAACTTATTTACATTTAAGAGCATTTTTGTTTCTCATTTAGATAAATATAGCAATGAAACATTTCATACCACTCTGAGAGGGGAAAAGTTATGTTCTCCTAAACCCTGAATTTTAATAACTTTAGAGTGAAAGTAAAGATTAGATTAAAGAGAGGTTTTAGAGCAATAGGTGTGCAAACCAGGAAGGGAAAATAATTTAACAGATTTTTTAGTTTCAAATGGAAATTCTGTCACATAGGAAAAGCTTTGTCCTTTCCCTTACATAAAGAACTTTGTCAAGAAATTTTGCAGAAGCAAAATTTTATGCCTTGCTCATCTCACAAATGGATCTCAATCTCTTGTAACCTTAATAGCAAAGGTTACATAAGGATTGTTAAAAATTCAGTTTTCATAAGGAAAAACCTCAGAGAACAAATGACATTAGTCCTGAGGAAATTACTTTTACTGCACGTATGTGAGTGTAACAGACTGAGAACAAAAATCAATGGCATATCTGCACAGCAAGTACCCTTGAGATTATGAAAAAGCAGGGCCTGAATAACTTATTTTACTTTCTGAAAGAGCATTGGGACAAACATAAAACAAAGCCAACAAAAAAATCTACCCATTCTCTGTGCAACATTCACTGCTTGCTGCAGCCTTATTTTTCCAACGTATATTGCAATGCTGTAGAATATCTGTGCCTAAGGGATCACTAACCTTTTCCTTAGGTACAGAGCAAGAACCTGAGAAATGCAAGCTTTTGCTCCAGTGCAGATTTCCTGAGTCATCTTCAGTGCTTTATTTAATCTCATTGCATATCAATTCCATTCTACAAAAGGAGGCTGTTATTTTCCATTCTTTTCAATAATGTTGTGAAAATGTATTGTAAAAATTTTAGAAGATAAACAGCCACGGGAGGTATATGTATTTTTATGGATATATAACTCTTCTTTGTCCCCGTTTTCTATTTTCTTTTGGATGCCTTTCTTTGTGATTTTAGTAGAAAGTAATGATATAGGAGCTGTACTACTCTGAAGTATCTTGAGAGCAATTGCATTGGAGTTTTTTTCTGTGTAAGGAAATTGGGTTTCTCTTCTGGCTAGAAGCAGTATATAGACAGTGAAAACTGACCTAGAAAATACACAGGCTGAGTGGCTTGCCATACTTTTATATGGTCATTTGACGGGGGTATATTGGTCTGCAAATTGTTGTAATTTAGGTCCGTTTCTGTCACAAAATCTTTTTTTACCATCTGGTCTGGACAACAGATTAATGTTAGTTTTGAATTTCTGTACAGACAAGACAGCTTTGCCAAAGTCATTTGCAGTGGCCTCTATCTTCTGGGTTTCTATTAAGTCCAGTGGGTGATTTTAAGGGTGTTCTTCTGCCCCAGATCCATTCACAAAGAAAATCCTGGCAACTGCTGTTGTGCTATGGAGTTGTTAATTCAGGGTGACTCAGTCTGCAACTGCTTTTACTGTAAGCACATAAGAAACAATATATATGAGTTAGTGACTCTCCTCTTCAGGTTTGACTCAAGTAGATGCAATGGATATTTTTCTTTTTTATTATTTAATAATGTTTTTTTCTACACTGGAAGTTACTTTGGTGCTGAGGGCTGGCAAAAGGCTTCTGAGTCCTATTTAAGCCTATTTAAACATTCAAGCTATGTTGGGCACCATACCCTCACAAAATTATTTGAAGACTTTATTCAAACACCCCAAACTAATTTTCAGTCCATGGCCACCTAGAAGCACCCAGCATTTGGCGAGATGGCCAAGTGAAATCATCGTTTGACAGAGTGACTGGCAGCTTTAGTCATTTGAGGTGATGATTGTGTGTCAGCCTGTCACGGCATGCACCGGCACTGGGCTGGCATTGCGTTTGTAGCCCCATTTTCCTCCCTGTTTCAGCTGTTCCTTTTTAATCACAGGTTTCCTATTTTGTCTTTCCCAGGCAGTGTTGCCATAGCAACGATGTCTCTTGACCATCCTGCCTTCCTCCCATCAGGCCTACCCCTGTCAGCCTCCCATCAGCGAGATTTCACCCTTCTCAGAAGCTTTCCCTTAAAGCTGCTTTTCCAGCACACACAAAAAGTTGGCATACTCTTCTGTTGAGGTGTGTTTGGACACTGCAAGTGGAGCCACCAGGCTGGCACTTGGTTTTTTGTTGCATACTGGCACAATTTTCCATGCAAGGGGTCAGTAGCAAGCTGCTCTTGAAGAGTTCAGCCAAAACTATAGGTATCTGTCAGCATTTGTAGTCAGTGATATAGCATGGGACACAATACGCTGGTTCCTTCAGTATTTGCATCCATCTTCTTTTAATGAGTCAAGAGTTCTTGGTTTTTGAACTGACTTATCAGTTTGGCTTGTGGAGTACTTATCCCTTGAAAAAACACATAATTTAAATGTTTGCTAGGTCAATCAAATAGAAACAACCACTTCCCCCTCCCTGAAAATCTCCTCTTCTTATTTAGATCTAATCCTGCTGCTCTCCAGCCTCAGTTCACCAAAGCTAAACCTGCAACTTCAAAACCACTTCCTATTCCCAGGACAGAGTTTTTCACAGGCAAATGGTGAGAAAAATTATAGTGAGATTTTTAAAAACATGTTACTGGTTGCCCCTTAAGCATCTTCTTAAAACCTTTTTGATTTATTGCACTTTTGAAACAGATTCATTCAGCAATTCTAAATTTCTCTTCTCAATAACACCCCAGTGGGTAGGAGAACCTCTTATAGGCTTTGATGAATGTATTGAAAGGATTAATTTAAAAAAGGTTTCCATAAATATCTAAATGCATAAATTAATATATTTTTAATGAATTATGCAACAATATGTCACAACAGGCTATTTATACAAGAGATTTCCATTTGACACAAAGCAATGTATCTGTTTATTAAAATAAGGATTCATCTTGTGTGTTACATGTGCATACCATTTTATACCTTTTCACAAGGAAGAGCAATTTCAAACTTAAATTATAAACTTCCATATGTGGTGCAGCTAGTGAAGGAATAAGTGGGTCTGAGGTGGGTGGAAAAGAACATACACAGAGAAAATATCTGGGAAGACATGATATAATCTATTCTAGAAATCCTGTTATTGAACAATAATTTACCTGAATCTAAGTGGAAACATCTACAAGGGACAGAATTAAGACTGTAAGAGAAAATTGTATGCACAATAAGATGTGTTAGTAAACGGAATTTCTGGTGTATGTAATGTAGTCACTGGATATATAAGCCATGGGTGCTGTCTGACATTGCTAAAAATACTGTCCCAAGATACTGCTGTATCTTATTGTCTGGTAATCCAGTAGATAATAAATAGAACAGTAGTCATAAAACTAGTTAGATTGGTAGCCTATTACTCTAAGTGGTAGAGTGGGTAGGATAATACCTAACAAATCCAATAATTCTAAGTGTAGAAACATGATGGTAGACTCTAAATTAGCTGGTATGAAAGAGTCCTTAGGGAAGTAATTGTGAATAACCCTCTGAAAGTGTCATCTTGTTGTCTATAGGGTTCAAAAAAGCAAGTTAGATCAGGAAAAAAGGAAAAAAATGAAAAATGGAAAGGAAAACCTTGTATCTATACTAACTCCTTGGTATATGTATATCCTGAACATTTTACAATTCTCATTATGGTATCTCAGAAAGAACCTCAGTGGTCAAAAAAGGTATAGAGAAGGAAAAGAAAGATGGGCAAGAACATAGAACAGCTTGCCTACTGAGTGAGAATAGTCAAGGTACACTACGTTTTATCTTGGAAAAGAAATAAGCACTAACAAGGGCAACAGAACATGCATAGTGTGAACAGTGTAAATAGGGAATGTTTTGCTGCTTCTTATAATACCAAAAATAGGGGATACCCAACAAAATGATTAGGTAGTACATTTAAGACAAAAAAAAAAAAAAGTAGATTTTCACTCACCATTTAATTGAAGTTGTAGAATTCATTGCCACAAGATTTTGTTAAAATATAACTGGTTTTGAAAAGCAGAAGTGGATCGAAAATAGGATTCAGCAAATTCATGGACACACCTTCATCAAGGGCTACTGAGTAAGAAGCTCAGATGCAGCTGTGGCTGATGACCTGCTTGGTTTGGTGGGACAGTACACCAGAGTAGAACTGCTCTGTGTTCTTTCCTGAGGCATCCACCACTTTGAGTGAAAGACCTTTCACGCCACATACGCTTTTGGTCTGGTCCCAGCTGCTCTAATATACCCTCTGATGTGATGAGATGGAGCTAGTGTTGCCCTGTACTGGTGAACATAACAAGGCTAAATAGACTGGGGAAAGTACTCCACTAACACAGCTCTGATGGTCCATTTCTACAGAATTAGCCTCAATTTCTGTGCTGATGGCTTTCTGTAGGCATAATATCAAAAATACACACATAATTGTTCTTTGAGGGTAAGTTTCCCACTAAAGAAAATATTTAATTCACGTTAGTATTTTATTTAGCAATGAACTTTTTAAAATAAACTATTCCAAATTTAAAAAATATTTTTAAAATAAATTATTTCAATAATTTTATTTAAGTGAGAGCATATAAGGTTTCTAGTTATCATAACTTAGAAATTACTCTGACCTATCAAGTAGTGGTAATAAAATAAAATAGAACAGGTCAAATTCCTGTAGAACTATATAGAGGATGAATTTGATTTTAAATAATGCTTTACATCTTTTCCATCAAAGCTCTCAAAGTACTTTGGACTTACATGGCTTAAATCTCAGTTGGGTTTTGGAAGCTTTTTTCCTAAAATGTATCACCATAAAATGGTATTTTTTTCAAGTTCATTTTTATAGACTTTTTTCCCCTGTTGCTTTGGGCATGAATTACTTTTCCATTCCTGGTAACTAAAGTCCTGGGTGGCATTCACTGTCTGGAAGTAGCTACAGGAAATAGAAAAATTACAGTTTATTCTGTTACAGCGGGGTACCTATGAAAATGTTCATATGCACTGCAGTCCTATTGAGACTTTCAGTGAACTGTTATGCTGTTCATTAATTACAGAAAAAAATCAGGTCAAGAAATGGATTCCAGCCCCAGAGATTATTATATTCCTGTTACAGCCATGTTGTGCTAAGAAATAGCATACCCCATCTTTTCACTTCAGATAAACTTCAGTTTGCACTGTCAGATACCAGTATGTGATGTAGAAGACTCAAACCTAAGCCAGCCTGTGGACAAAATTTCTCTGGGTAGACAAAAAATTGTACCAGGAACAAGTCCCCTTCATGTATACTTTTCTCCAAAGCTAGTATAAATTTTGCTGTTGATTGGAATAATAGTAACATAACTTCAGCATTGTTATCTGCTCAAAAATGTGGATGTTCTTGGTTTCTAATATTATTGTTCTCTGAAGGAAGATGTGAGTGACTTTGGTTTTTCATTTTGCTTTCAGTTTTGGGGGAGCAAGGAGGCGAGGCAGATGGGAGCTCTTATGTTTCAACTGTTTATGCTGGGGAACTGTAAGTGGGATGTCACATCCTACTTCATCCGTTATAATGACTCAATGTATATGAAGAGTTCAAGATGTTCCCTTCAGCAAAGCGAGGCAGTGTGTGCTGGGGAGAACAACTCTGTGGTTTTGTGTTCACAAATAACTGTGACTACCTAAGGAAATGACAGAATTACAAACATGAACAACGTAATGCTCTCCCAAGGTCAGATAGCAGTGTTGGGTGAATAATAATGAAAGGTAGAGTGTGCTAACCTCAAGTGCTGTTGAGTTTTACTTGTCTCAGCAAGGAGGAAGAAGTAGGAAAGACCCAGAAGTGACAATGAAAATGATTATCAGTATGCAAAGAGTTTATTGAAAGAGAAGATTAAACAAGGTAAAAGTAGCTCATTCCTTGAATGAATAACAGGAAGCGTGATAGGTCTGTAAGAGATGGGTCTATAAGAGAAAGTCTGACAGAGGCAATGGATTGGACTTTTCTGTTTACTTTGTTATTATACACTAAGGCAAGGGTAGCTATAAAGTACTACATAAATAACAACTTACAAACCCTCTATCAGGCTCTTTTCCCTTGTATTATTCAGCAAAAAAACCTGATGGAATTTACTGCTACAAGGTATTATTAAAACAACATGCTGATAGCAGTGAAAAGAACTGTGGTAGAGTATGAAAAATGGAAGCATTTCCTTATTTTTGAAAGGACACAGTTTTCTGAGAGCTGAACCCTTGCACTTCAGGATATAAATTAAGAACTAATTAAGTGGGAACACAAATTAACTTTCATTTTAGTCGTAAGGGTATTTATTGCTTGTGCTATGTAGCTCTCTCTAAACCTTGTCAGACACTGGCCAACACTGGTGACATGTCTGAAAACATGTGACACTGGCCTGATCTGATGTGGTAATTTTCATGAAAATTAGAGAGAAGTGGGATTGGGTTGTTCCTATCATATTTTATCTAATATGCTTGTCAACCACAAAACTGATTAAGTATGAAGAGGTTAGGTTTTTAGGAAGCTTTATGTACTGAGCAGAGATCAAAATACAGAGCAAGACTTAGAAGGCAGATTCTTAGGATCTGAAGTTTAAGTAAAAAGAATTTTAAAAGTGGTAGAGTTGGGATCAGATCTCAGCTGTCTGAACCATGTTGCATTACATGGAGTTATTCTTAGTAAAATATTCTTAGTAAAAAAAATTGTTATCTAATGAGGCCAGAAATTTTGTTAATTGTTCAACATAAAAACACCAGGACAAAGGCTGGAAAAGCTCCATAGCTTTAGGACTTGGAGATAAAAAAAGAATTGGAGGGGTTCCTAGGGTTTCTGTATCCTTAGGAGAGGCCTATGGGGTTTGTGGGGGCTCATGCTGACTTCAGAAGGCTCATGGGACTATTTCTCTTTCTCTTATCCCTCAGACTATCATTTTATGGAAGAAAATCTCCTGTTTCTTTATTTGTGACTGCTTCCCATCCCCTCCTGCATCAAGTGACCATGTTACCTATGCATCCCTGACAAAAGTCCCCTCTCCCTTCTGCAGTAGTGTCCTCCTCCTGCTCTGGTCTTGTGAGCTTTTGCTCATCTGAACTGTTGCTGCTGTGAGAGAGGGAGGCAAGGGGACAGGGAAGGTACAAGGCTTTCTCCTGCAGCAGAGAAAGGACAAACCTAAGTGGGTGGGGAGAAGCCAGACAGGAGAGCAGTGGCAGTGGACTTCGGATGTTGAATTTGGAGGGTTAGCACAATATGTTACTCAAACGCCAGACCTTCTGTCTCCTCTGTTTCTCCAAAGCAGGGACTCTTGAGGTGCTCAGCAGTCATCTGCCTTAGGCAAATGCTGATTTTGTCTATACATAAATCCAGTCTTGTACTTGGCTACATTTGTTTGAGCTACACTCACCTCTTTGGCTTACAGCAGCAGTCTGAGCTTGCTTTACACTGTCCTGGCACTTTTTTTAGGATGGGTGGTGGGACTGTGGGGAGGGAAATTAAGATGAAGGATTGCTGCTGTACCCGCAGAAAGCTCTTGCACATTGCCAAAGTTGTTTGTCTGAGACTTAGACAACCATCTTGGAAAAATCCAGCCTCCATACTTGTGTGCATCCCACAGTCAAAACGCAGGCATGTATTTATCAGAAACCTATCATGTACCAGATGGTAGAATAAAGTGGTTGTTTAAACACACTGTGACTTAGGGTAACCTGGCATAGCACATTCTCAAAATATGCCGCATGTGTTTCTTCACAGATCTCAACAAAAGTACAGCAATGAGTAACTTCTTAAAAATCCTGGTACAACAACATGCCTTTTGTTTCTTACATGTTATCTAAGAGTTGCTGCAGCAAATACAAGGAAGGAATTAGATCTGGAACTGAGTTTCACTGGATACAATCACAGAATCATAGAATGGTTTGGGTTGGAAGGGACCTTAAAGATCATCCAGTTCCATCCCCCCCCTGCCATCAGCAGGGACACCTTCCACAAGACCAGGTTGCTCAAAGCCTCATCCAACCTGGCCTTGAACAGTTCCAGGGAGGGGGCATCCACAACTGAATGAAATAATCCAATGCTGAAAGAAGAGTTTTCTTTTAAAGCATAGGCCTACACCTGTGCAGGGGGCAAAGTCCTGAGGGACTTGCATGCTAGAATTTACCCAAAGCACTAAACCACCATGAAGCTATCTCTGTTCTCTGCTGCAGGCCAGATCTGTGCCCTTCACAATATTCTAGCCCAGGACGTACATGTGAGCTCTGCCTATGCATAGAGGTCATGGTCAGATGTGGAGAAATCATGCTTCTGGCAGAAGAATTAGGAGCTGTAGTGGGTTCACATTCTCCCATTTTGGGGCTCTGCGAGAAAGCTATGCCAGTCTGTGGAGTCAAAATACTCTGCCTAGCATCTGTGCATGAAGAACAGCCCTCACTCTCTACCTTACGTGGCTGTTTTGGGCCTACTTCCATTCACAGGTTATAGAATAAGCTCAGGAGCTTCACAAGGCAAGGATTGTAGCAAGTCTCTTTCATAAGTAAAGCAAAATCTATTGGGGAACATGCAACTTTCTGCACCTTATCACTGCCTTGTATTGATGGGTCAATATCCTGTGATTGAGAAACTTGGATGAATTCCCTAAAGCTTTAATAATTGAGAATCTGCAACATGGTAGACAACAGCTGCCTTGAGGGTGAGCTTCTTTGAGATTTTGATCAAACCAAGTACTCCATAAGAAAATATTTCTTATCAAATTTTGACTTGTATATTTCTCTAGTTTCTTAATTACTCTTCTCAGTACACAAAACTTCAAGTAAAAAGAAAAATAGAAAACATTACACATGAATGTTTGGTACAGGTTTCATTGTTTTAACTTTTCTCTCTATTACATAACTGCTTTTCCTTTCACTTGGAAGAAGTGTTGTTATTCACATGTGATTCAAAATCCTCTACACCACCTCCCATCTCCACTTTTCCTCCTGAGCACGATCTACTACATTTTCTGACAATATTTTTAAAATTACTTTCCATGTCTGCTAATGCTGTGGAGGGCAGCAGAGAGCAAATGGGTCTTTACTCTCACTTGCCTGTTATCTGAGGAATTATGGACTAAATTTTGCTTTCAGAATCTCTACCTCTAATAATGTCCAAAGAGACTTTTACACCTCAGCTGGTCTTCCTTGCAACAAATTTTGGTTACCAGATTTATTGGTGTGGTTCCAATGCTAGAATCTGCAAACTTGGCTCTCAGAATCCAGCAAGTGACAGTCAGAACAAATCTCTCTGTAAACCGAGTGGGCTGGATCTGAACACAACTGCAAGACAAAAACCACGTAACTCTCTGCAGTTACTTGTACACAATCTCTATCTATCTAGAGAAAAAAAACCCTCAACTTTTAAATCTGTCAACAATAGTTTTATCAGTAGGCAAGATTTCTTGTGAGTGGTAACCCTGTTCTGTCAAGCATATGGTCAACAACTTGCTGTGTCAAAGGAGCAATAGCGCATGTCAGTGAAATGCAAAACACCACAGGATCAATTAAAGCAGAGGAGCTATCAACCAACCAAAAATGTATTAGAATGTTCTCTTCTGCCAATGCAGGGCCCAGCATAAAATCTGAATTTTCTTGATTCCATTTAGTCTTTTAACCTACTTTATTACCTTTTTTGTCATTAAAATAACTTAATCTTTGCCTTCTTATTTGCATTGCTTTGTAGAATTCTTTAAAAAAAAAAAAAAAAAAAAATCTGTGTGTCACCATTGTTCTTTCCCTGTAAGCTAAGCATATGTAGTGTAAAATGGCTTGCCCCTTTTTTTTCCCCCTGGTTCTGGGAATTAGAAATAAAGATATCATCTTCAGGTGTTTGCCAGAAGTGGTGTAAATACAATGGTTTGGGACTAGAGGACAACGAATAACATCTTGATACTCAAGCATTGTATTCTGTGACCTCTGTGATTGCACTTTTGTTCATTTGTAACTACAAGGTGGGTGAGGAAAACGTGCATAAAATCCAGCATTTTTTGCATTTAGATTTTAAAGTGGTGATGACTGGGCACTGGAGATTCTTCTCAGATTTGCACTCTGTAGGATGGGGTTTCATTTGGGGCTGAGGAGCCCCAAAGGCAAGGCAAAGCCTAACAGCCATCAAGTTAAAGATGTTGGTGGGGTAACCTTACAGATGTCTGTGATCTAATGTTGTCTCTACAAACTGGAAATCACAGGAAGGAGAGTAAATCATCAGTGTTATTCAGTAACTAAGTTTCACATCAATTGTACCAGAAAGAAAACAAGTCATATTATAAAGATCAATAGGAGGATGGGATTAACCAATTGTTTCTCACCAATCTAATTCATAAACAAATGTAACACATGGAATTATTGATAAATGTTGTTCTTAAGATTAATACTCCATTCCTATCCCATTTTGTGCACTAAATGAGGTTGCTGAACTAGAAAAACAGAAGCACACTTTGAAATAGAGCAATGTTTGTTAAAGTAATTGAAAATAAATTAAAAAATAACTAAAATCAACAAGTTCTAAATATATACAGATGAATAGCACTTCATGAAATGAAAGGTAAATGAGTGAAAGCATACATATTATTGAAATATGGCTATCACCAGTTTTAACAGTATTTCCATTTTTATCTGAAAGACCAACCTATTATTGTTTGTTCAATATTCATATAGTGCAGAGCATTCTAATCTATGACAAAGTCTCTTGAGCACTGCAGTAATTAGTAATGAATTAGTAAAAGAAATAATGAGTAATGTTGAAGCCAACGTCTTCAATAAGAAATAGGATTCCATAGTAGCATTATTTAGGCTATTACTAAGAACACAGAAAACTTCAAAGGATATTTTTATTCCATAGTTGCAAGATAAGAGTAGATAATTAGTAACATAATTTAGTAATCAGACTTAAAGGGATAACTCAATAATATATGTTTATTTGGTGAAGAAAACCTGTCTCAAGTGATATTGTTGTCTAATTAATATAAAGAAACAAAATAAAAATAAGTAAATGGGATAGTACAATATGGTTCAATTAGTAAATAATTTTCTTGAGAAATCTTCTTACTAAATCAAAGTATAGGATTTAGAAAGAATGTTCAATGTCATTTGCCAGTTACTACTCAAGGTCATACAGCATCCTTATGTGCATATTCCAGAGAAGGTAGAGTAATTTTCAAGAGGGTTGAGTTACAATAACTGTGTTTTACGAATGACAAAATAGATAGGGGAGCTCAAATTTGTTATAGGATTAGTGTTGAAAATAATGGAAGCTAAAAAAATCAGTCCAGTTAAATACTATATAAGGAGAAAGTTGAAATTAATTAATGTGAATATTGATTCAATGCTTTCAGTAAGTGCAGTGAGATGTTTGTACTGTTTGTGTTATTCTGGAGATTAGAGATGCTCTCCTAAAATCAAATGCAAAGCCCATACAACAAAAAGGAGTAAATACTGACCAATTTAAGGTACAGAAAAAAAAAATACAAAACTCTGAGCTTTTGCTATTTAGTTAGGGTAATCACTGTCTGTTTTAACTACTGAGCCAGAATGGAAATATAGCAGCATTCAAAAGAATGTGGTATTTGCACACACTGAATGGCTTCCATCAATAGAAAAACAGAACACACTGAAAATGAATGTAAAAATGGATTCTAATTTTTATTCAACACAAGCATTAAGGTCTAGGCAAGACTAGGAATTATGAGAAAATTCTGCTTTTTTTGCCCCTCAAGTACACAGATGATAGCTGTTATAAATGGGAGAGAGATAGTTTTTTTTCTTTTGCATGTGTTAATTGATATGCAAACTCAGGACAGAAGAGGCGTTGAGAGTGAGCTAAGTTGGATTTCTAGGAAAAGAATGGTGCTGCTAGTGCTAATAAATCCTCAGCTGTTTTTAAATTGGCAATTAGTTTTAGAACGGCTAATGTCATAGTAGCATGACAGTACTATAGCTTACTAGTATGGCTTCAGTATGGCTAATTGTCAGGACAACTTCAGTGTCCTGGCAATTCTGTGACCCTTTAGAATGAACGGTAACCCTAAGACAATAAACTCAGAAAGATGGAATCATAGAATCATAGAATGGTTTGG
>NW_010322391.1:0-41937 GCF_000700745.2 Antrostomus carolinensis
ACGATTGGCCTTCTGGGCTGCAAGTGCACATGTTCTCGTGTGTCAGCTCTTACTTGACTTCTCATTAAAACGAATGAGACAATGAAAATGTACTTTCTCTAACCCTAGTTCACTGCAGCAGGACTCACTGTCTATGCCACAATTAGCTCTGCTTAACTCTTCACAGAACCAGGCAAATAAAGCTTTGGTATAGCTGATTTTAGGATAAGGAATTGGTCAAATTCCCAGGCCATGAGGGGACTATGTGTTAGTAGAGTTTATACAGTTAGTGGATTTGGTGAATGGAAGGAAGTTGCCCTCCCTCTCTCTACCCAGGCATCTTATAAGTTCAGCTAACATACTTTAATGGCTGCAAAGCAGAAGCCACTCCATAGTGGGCACACTGGTCAAAATGCCTGCCCATGTGGATCTGCCAGGTTTTGAATTTCTGATGCATCACCATAAAAACCATATCCCCAGGCAGATGAAGTGGTTCCCATGGTAAGGGTCTGTGCAGTCTGACCCACTGGTGACCATCCCTTTTCCATGGAGTCATGCTGTGCTCTGCTAGCAACAAGGCTGATACTGAATTCCCAGGTTAAAGGCTGTGTTTTCCTAGCGCAGAGCTCCCTGCTCTTCCTTTCTACATGCTAGTCTGGTTTTAACAATACTTCGTCTGGCTGAGAGACAGGAGGCAAAACACACAGCGGGCTGTCAGCAGATTTCCAATTCAGATGAAATCTCACAGCTTTTTTTCACACAAATCTCACACTTTCCCGCAATGAGACCCTCATATGCATGAGACAAGCATTGCTGTAGCAGAAATCTCTCGCGTGTTAGATAAATTTCTCTACAATGAGAACATCACTTGCCAAGCAGATGAGGGGAGAGATCCAGCAAACCCAGAGGCCCCCTCCCAAGTCTGCTGGAACACCATACCCACATGTGTAGTGTGTGTGGTATCATGCTGGGGCAAGGAAGGCTCTTACCAGTGTAAATGATCTCTAGTCAGCTGGAGGATGCCTCTGATCAGTGCACTGATCTTTTGCATTTCTCAGTGCTGACAAATATAATTTCTCTTAGTTGCTACAATCACTAATACCCATCCACAGGACACGAATGGGACTGTAGCCCATCACGTCTCATGGAGATGCTCATAAACTTTGCCAGATTATTTTGTGATGCTTAAATTATTACAGAAAGTCACAGGCTTATGTAAAGAGGAAAAAAGGTAAAGTTAATATGTTTTAAAATCAAAGCAGCTATTTACCTTTTGGATCTTAACACAACTTACTAGAACTACATGACGCAGTCTCTAAAAAAAATCACTCCAAGAAAAGCTCCAAAGAACACCACCTTTAAATGTCTTTTGCACTTCATTTGCTCTCTTCTACACTTTAATTTCCTAGGCATCTCTTAAGTGCATTCAGTAGGATAGTAAGTATAATTCCTATGAGCTAGCTAAATTACTTCTAGCAAATTTGTATCAGCACTTACGTTGTATTAGCATCATCATGTTATAATTTAAACCTTTCATTTCACCACTAATCAAAGGCAATTTTAGCAAATAGCCCAAATGTTCTAATTTAACAGTAGTATCATGTCTTACTTTTTTTTAAAATATATAATCAAGTATGGTCACTGTAACCTCTGTAGGTAATAGAGTAGTTTCTATATATCAATATAGCAACACCATTCCCTTTTGTCAAGCAAACTTCCTAGGTCTAAGTACCCTTTGCTCACATCTCTGAAAAGCTTAGGGTCAGGAGCGTTAGGTACAATATCCTCCAGATACGTCCCTAGAAAATTCCTCTTCCCTTTGACAGGCAATCCTGAAAACATCTGTTAGTGTAAGCAAATTGGCTATGGGAACTGCATGCTCCCACTTTAGGAATGTTTTCTGGTTTTCATTTTTCAACTCTCTGGTGCACAGATCCATCACCTGTACTACTGTAATAAATTAGAATTGGAATTGCGAGACTAAAGTGCTAAAACTAGTCAAAAGCTGAAGGCACAATTTTACTATGTCAAGAGTTTGCAAACAGGTAATAGAAGCTCTTTTCTGTTTGGCATGGCAAATTGTCATAAAGCTAACACACTACTTAAAATGAAAGCTTCCTTTGCTTCAGCATAAGAAATCTTACCACAGTTAGGATTCACATCTATAAAGATACCACCCAAATTATGTTTGACTGTTTCCTGAGATACAATACAAGATGTTTGCAGGCCATAGCCATAGAAACAGAAATATTTGGTTTTGCTTTATGCAACTATACAATGGAATAAAAAAAAAAAATTGAGCTAGTGATGAAGAGCTGGCCGTTATGTATCAACATGTTGGGTGACTGTCATGTCACGCTTGTGTTCACCAGCAACATGAGAGACCACAGCTAGAAAGCAGTGACTGCCTTGGTAGCCTTATTTAAATTATGCAGAATGATAAGCTATACAACAAGAATTAGACTTGCATCTCAGTCACTTGTGTGCCTGGGAAAAAGTTCTTACTGGTGTCATACATGAATATGTAAGAGCTGATATATCCAATATAGTGCTGTCAGTTGGCAGCTAAAAACAAAACAAAACAAAAAACTTTTAAATGCCAGGTTTTGGGAGATCAGACCTACAGATGTACACACAGATTCTTTACATCATTGCAAGAGAAAAGCAGATGCCAAGAAAGGCCACACAAAATCAGTCAAAATGCTCACTTTGCCTGGCACCCTGCCTGTGACAGGGACCAATCAAGGACGCCTGTGGAGGAGTTCAATAAATAGTCAAGTATGTAGTGATGCTTCCCCAGAACAGCCTTTCAGCTGTCAACAATTCTTGCTTAAGGATTTGCTGCAGGAGAACTGCCTGGACATTTAATAACCCTTGATGGGCTTTTATTCAATGAATTTGCCCACGTCAACCTTTGGCAACCACGACATCTTGCACAGAAGAGTTCTTTTGCAGAAGCACATGTCATGGAAAATATTTACTGCAGAATCAGGCAATGTACATTAGACAAATGTGCATGTGTACATCAGAACTGCCTGCATGACAATCACGTCCATTCATCTTTTTTGAACCCTCTGCCTGACAGGTTTCTTTCATACTCCTTACTTCTTGCCTTGAAAAAGAGCAGGAAAAAGTTGTTTCTTCCTACATAAGAAGAAAAGGTTGGCTGATTCAGAATAAGATAATATTCAGATATACCTAGAGCAGCATCCTATCTCCAACAGGAGCTGACAGAGAAGTGTAGGAACAAGGCAAACACACATGGTATTTCCTCTTAGTATTCTCCCACATTCCAACTATTTTTAGCAGAGATCATTTCTTTCATTAATTCTGAATCTGGCTCCCACTGTCTTCACTTGCTGGCCCCTAGATCCTGTAAAGAAAAAAGTGATGCATTTGGAAGACAACATACAGCTTTCTGGCATTACCATGGGTGAAAGGTTTCCTTTTATTCCCAAACTTGATGTGAGTACAGTCAATATGTATTCACCCTTTCCAGGCCACATAAGGTTTTATAAACTTTTGCCATATCCCTATGTCATCTCTCTGGAGGGTAAAGAGTCCCATAATGTTAAAAAGACTGGTGCATTATAGATTTACACAGTGGTAAAGTAACATGATTTTTTTGTCTGCTCCTCAACATTAAGTTGAGGTCTTCATACGATGAGGTCTCATTTTTGAGAGATAGCAATCAGCTCAGAGTCCCCCCATTTTATTTATAAATGTAAAACTGCAGAACAAGGAGGCTTCTGATATGCATCATTTCGCATCTGTCTCTACTAAATTTCATGTGTCAGTTAATTGCTTTGTTACTCATACTCACATGGTGCTTTTGCAGTTCAAAGTCAACCCTTACCCTTGCTGTTCTGCAGAAAAGCAAAGTATTCAGCATATCATCTTCAAATTTTATCTCCTCACTTTTTACCTTCTTTTCTAGATTATTTAATTATGTGGAGAAATAAAGTCTCAGTAAAGACTTCTGAAACACACCAGTAACAACCTCTTTTCACTCTAAAAATTGATCATTTGCTTCTGCTCTCTCTCTTGATTATTCACCCAAGGATCTTCCCTTCTATACAATAGCTGCTCTATTGTTTTAAACGTTCATTGAGATTTAGATTCTTTAATATCTTCTGAACATCACCAGGTATGCTGAATCCAAATCTCCTTTATTCTTGTGATTTTTCATTCAGAGGACTCCAGTACATCCATGTGACACAATTTCCCATTGTAAAATTTCTTCCTCACCATGAAAAACTTCTTCCTCACTATGTCTGGTTTATGCATCTATCCACTAACTCTCAATGGTTCTTTAACTGTGTTACTAGCAATGTGCCTAGTATATATGTTAGGTTTCCAAATTAGTGGTTCCATTTTTCACATTAACTATCTTCCATTCCTTTGATACAAAGACAGCTGTAAGTGCAAAGTTACACGGTACAGTGAGAACTTCAGTCATTTCTACCTGGAGCTCCTTTGGGGCACCTTGGATAAAGACCATCAAGTAATGGGGACCTATTAATATCAATTCGATCTGTTTGTTCCAAAACATTTTTAGTTAAAATTGAGACATGTTCACTGATAAATCCTCTGCAGGAAGGGATATCCAAGCTCTTCCTCAGTGGACAGATCAAAAAAGTACAAATATGTTTGTTTTTTCTGTCTGTGGCTTTTTCTTCCCTGCATCTTTCACACCTTGATCATTGAGCTACCCTAACAATCCCCTGTCAGGCTTTCAGATACTGATGTGGTTTTAGGATTTATTAATAATTTTTAGTAAATAATTTCCTGGATTATTTGGATTTTGGAGGTTTTTAGGAGGGTTTTTTTTTTTTTTTTTTTCTTTGGCCTGCCTTGCTACATTTTTGTGCTTAATTACAGCTTACAGATCTTACCAGTCATTCTATTTGGGCAGGACTTCAGCTGTTCAGGAAGCTTTCTTGTTTTTAATAGCATTCTTTTCAATTATGTTTATCTATGTTGTCTTCATTTTGTGCTTTCTCAAATCTTTTTTGATTAGCAGAAAGCATTTTCTTGGTTTCTCCACTATGATACCCTTAACTGGTCCCAGAATTGTGTGCAGAGATTCAATGATCTTGTAAATGCCTCCTTAATAAGCATCCTTACGTATGTATAGTTCCCCTTAGTAAAATTTAACAGCTGTAACGGGGTTTTACTTGTTTCTTTGGGCTTTCTTGTTTCTTTTGATGGTGAAAATGTTGTAAATCCAAGTACATCATAGTCATGACTACAAAATGGCTCTTCCACAATAACAGTCACCAAATGCTAATATTGTTCATTCATGAAGTCCTGGGCAACCTATTCCAGCTGACCTTGCCTTGAGCAGGAGGACTAAACTAGACGATATCCAGAGGTGTTTTCCAGCCACAACTGTTCTGTGATTTTATCATATAATACTATGTAATAACAATAATATACTAGAAAACAATGTAATATGAGTATAATCACACTCATAATATGATCATATAATATTACATGATAATACTATATTTTTCCTTCATAAACCTGGATTTCAATCCACAAAGATTCCATGTTCCTTTGTGAACACTTAGCTAACATGATTAAAGTTCTCTGTAATACAGAGCAGATCAATCCATCAGCACAGATCTCCTCATCTTTCAATAATACTTTGTGTCCCCTATCATCATGAGTCCCATCAGGTTTCTGATATACCTATTATACTAATATCCTCATTAAAATTTTCCACTCTAGTCTCTCTGTCCCACTTTCCGGACTTCAGCTGTTCTTCCACATCTCCTGTTTGAATATTGCAATATTCTGTCTTGCCCTTTACTCAGTAACACAGTTTCCATGACTTTTCCTTTACTGGATACTACTTCTCAAACCATGTGCACTTCTATTTAAACACTGATCTGTGTCCTTCTTAAGTGCCAACAGCATGATTACCTTATGGTTCAAATGAAGTTTATCTGTCTTGTATGTGCTTCCTTTACTCTACGAGTATTCTCTGTTCCCAAGGAATTTTTATGCTTCCCTGTTATACCATTTTCTCACTTAATTATTGGAATTACATCTCTGCCTCTTTCTGGTCTTGCACAAGGTGCCAGGAGCATTTTGGAGAGTACAGCCAGAGAGATCCTGGTACTCAGCTTCCTACTGAACACAGGTCACAAGTACCAACACCTCTCCAGTATTTCCTAGAAGGTGATTCAGATGCATTTTAAGCTTCACTTGGCAAGCAAGTCTGCTATGAGCTCAGCTATTTCTATGGGTGATGATCAAACTGACCACTGCTACAGTCTTTCCTTCCTACAGCAGGTATCTCTGACTCCAGAGGGTTGATCTCATGCAAGCAGCCTAATTCTGAGATATATGACTTGGGGGAGGGAAGTGGGGGAAGGTAGCTACTTGCTTCTAATTAGGAACGGAAATACAATATCTGGGCACTCCTGGAAAAAGATTCAACTTCTTGTATTTTCCACCTTAAGGTAGAATGATTTCAGTATTAAGTTACTCCTGAAGGATTTATTTAAGGGCTTAATAAAGGACTTAATTCCTTAACTTAAAGACCAGGGGATTAATTTTAACCTAAAAGATACTTTTGATGCAGAAGAATTTGTTTTTATAGAAGCACTACTAAGCCACACTTTGTCTGTGCTGGAAATGAAATGCCTTCCTAAGTGAGGTTAAAACTCCACGGAAAAAAAGGAAGATAGCCACAAAGAAATTTTAAGAGAGAATATTTCTGAAAGGCTGCAAGGGGTCTCCATGAAGCACAGGAAGAGGCAAAAGGAATCAAGGGAAAAAGGTGTTTTGGGTTTTTTTTTTTCAATAGCACAAGTGATTAATTCAGACATGTTTAGTGCTTGTCAGACTGTAACTAGAAGGGCACAGGAGGTAGGCAGAGATCTCTTCCAGTGGCATCACTAATCAATAGATAAAGACAGGCTGAACCGCAAAGCATACAGATCAACACTAAGACCTGAACTGACAGAGATGAGGAATTCTTTCGTAGGAATTATGGTTTATTCATAGCAATGACACCCACTTATGTTTGCAAAAGTATTAATAAAAATGCAGACAGCAATAGAAAGAAATTGACTGCTGCTGACACAGCTATGAAAGAATATTGAGATTTCAAATGCTTGTTGCTTCTCCAGGGCCTAGGCTGGAAAAGCTGGGCTTGGTGAAACCTTGGATACTATAATTCAAAATAGTCCTGGGAGATGATGAGGCCTTTGCCCAGATTAATTCAGAAGGAGGAAGAGTCACGTCCTTTTAAGACTGTCTTGGGTTTGAGCATTTGATTGATGCCTCCAGGAGGACAAGACCCAAGGCATGTAAATTGTTGTTGGTGGAATTTTAAATCAAGAAACAAAGGAAATAATTATTTTGTTAACAGATTTCATTCAGTTGTTGGAAGGGTATCAAAGGAAGTCTGCAACAGGTAGACAGAAGCAATAGCAGCTAGGCAGAGTCTGTCAGGGAAGGATAGCTGCTGAGCAACAGGAGAAAGGAGGTCCTGACAACACATGATGCTCAGTAGAGACAGAAGCAAAGACAAAGACATTGGAGAGGTAAGGAAATTGTCCGCTCATGTTGACTCCACCACCATGTGCTGGACATTGGTGTTGGCCCCTGGCTGGCAGGAGGGATGCATGGAAACTGGACAGGACTGGGTACACCGGGGGAATCCAGTGAGAAAGGAAATATACTCAGCTTCTGAAATGGGAAGACTGGCAACATGGTCATCAGCATACTGTGCTCCCTGAAAGCCATCCTGGGGATCTTCTCAAATACAGAGACAAGGAGGTTCTGAAAGCAATTATCAATGCCTCCATGTATTTAAGATTTGAGATGAGTAGTAAACAGTAGTAGTATTTACAGTAGAACAAAATTTAAATCTTAGATATTATTTACTGGAAAAATCCCCGTTGGAAAATCTGACAAGTAGATCCCTGGGAAAAGCAAGATTCTGTGAAACAGCTATTTTAAGAAATACAGACTACAATTACAAGAGTGAAATAATGTATGCCCAGAGATGTTCTCAGACACCAGAAATGTTCCCAGATGGTATGTAGTGTTAAATGGTTAAAGCAATCTGGTACTGGGAGCACTAACCTGTGCTCTCTCAATTTCCATGCATGATTTGGAAGTTACCACGGTCATTGCAATAGGTCATTTAGAAAAGACAGAAAGCCAGAAGGATTGAAGGAGTCAGAGTTTTGCAATATGGACCGGGCCGTTCAGTTCAATGTGAGAGAATGGTTCAGTACATTTATTATTAGTATAGCTGCAGCTATTGCAATAGATCTGGGAAATGAGCTTAAGAATAGGAATGACTAAAACCCGTTACAGTAGACTCATCGTCTCTGGTAATTCAAAGGTTCAGCACAAGATCTGAAGCATGATCTAGTTGGTAAACAGCAGCTTTCTGAGTAAATTAAAAAAAAAAGAGATTGTGAGACAACAGGCAGATCTGAATTGAGGGAAAGACTCCTTGGCCACAAAAACAATTTAGGGTGGCTCCTGAAGCAGGGAAAATATATTTAAAAATATACTAACAGTTGCCTACCAAGCAAAGGCACCAACACTAGCTGTTAGGAACCAAGTATTCCTATTTTTAGTATAAATATCTTACCCAAGGGCTAGATTACGAAGATATTTTACAAAACCACTGCCACTTTGGTAAGACATGCATACCAATTCAGCAGTAACAGGGGTTGAAACATTTCTCATTAAAGGCAAAAGAGAGAAAAACTATGTGGAGATATCCAGGAGAAGATAAAATCTGCCAAAGGAGTTGCTTTTGTAGGACACATTACTAAATTGTACCTCAAATCAACGGTGATGAATGAATTAGCCAGTGAGTCCCTATTCCCTTTTACCCTCAGTGCAACAAACATGTGGGGAACACCATCAGGGCTATGACCTTGTTTGATTCCAGTGCAACAGAGGAAACAACAATATTTCAGTTAAAATAAAGGGTGCCTGTTTACATTTTGTTTCTGTTGTTGCACAAACACTTGTCTGTTGGCACAGGGCAGTGGTTGGAGTCTACTTAAATAATTATTTGCCTGAGCCAAGGTAACCTGCTGGAGCGGGTCCAGAGGAGGGCCACAACAGTGATCAGAGGGATGGAACACCTCTCCTGTGAAGAAAGGCTCAGAGAGTTGGGGTTGTTCAGCCTGGAGAAGAGAAGGTTCCAGGGAGACCTTATTGTAGCCTTTCAATAGTTAAAGGGGGCCTATAACAAAGATGAGGACAAACTTTTTAATAGGTTCTGTAGTGATAGGACAAGGGGTGATGGTTTTAAACTAAAAAAGAGTAGATGTAGACCAGATATAAAGACGAAATTTTTTACAATTAGGGTGGTGAAACAGTGGAACAACTTGCCCAGAGAGGTGGTAGAAGTGCCGTCCCTGGAAACATTCAAGCTCAAGCTGGATGGGGCTCTGAGCAACCTGATCTAATTGAAGATATCCCTGCTCATTGCAGGGGATGACTTTTAAAGGTTCCTTCCAACCCAAACCATTCTATGATTCTGTGATCCAGAGCAAGGCTTGAACTGACACTTCTGTGTCTCAACTTTGTGACTGCACATCTGTCAGGTGATGGAGTAATATTTCACTCATCAGGGTATGTGCACAAACCCAAGTTCGCAAAGTACAAGTGGTTTTCTTAGGTACATAAATAATTGTAAAATCCCCAAAAGGAGCTGAAGGACAAGCCTGAGTTATTTTAGAGTGCATCTGACTGTTTGGAGCTAGGAAACCTATACTAAACCAAATCTACTGAAATCCACCTGGATAGTTTTTTGTTTGAAGACTGATTGTCCTTAGCAACTTATTAGCAAAAGAAACAAAAAGCCTCCAGGAAATGGCTTAATGGCTTTTATCTAAGCAATCAGAAAACTAAAACTTTACAGATGTCTACTGTATGCATGGCCAAACAGGAAAGATTCTCTTTTTAAGGAAAAAATACTTACCTATGCAGTGACAGAGGTTCTTTGAAGTGAATCAATACGCATTCATTTCTGGTACACATGAATGTCATGGCCTCACTGGTGAAAAAATAATGAAGGTGAATAAAAGGTAAGGTTATTAATTCTGAAATTATTGGGCTGTTGTCTCCTTATGATCACATGCCAGAAGTAATGTTTGAGGCACTTTGTAGAACTTGCCTCTCCAGTCTACCAGTGGAAGGAACTTCTACTAAGCGGTCATCTTCACAAAGGTATAGAAAACAAGTCTGGAAAATATAAAGAAATGGCTCAAATATATCTATTTAGGGAAGTATCTAGAAGAGTTTTCACTTTGAGCACTTCCTTCCCACACTCTGGCATATTGGTAACAGCACTGCCTACATAAAGTGTCCTGGGAGATGAAGATTGCAAAATACAAAAGTGTTAGTTAAGGTAAAGAAACACTGATTCTCAAATGCAGTATTTTCTTTTTAAATGTATGTGTTTCTGGTTATTAACTACGGGTAAATCATATGGTATCTTAAATAGTACTTCCAGTACCATTATATTGCAAGTAATTGTTATACTGCATCCAGCACATCAGCTCCCAAGCCTTTGCAGCAAGACTTGAGGACAACGTTGTAAAGGTTCGTGATGTGTTTGCTTTCTCTCCTTGCCAGGTGCTAAGGAAGAGTGATGGGCTTTTCTGGTTTTATTGTGGGTTACAGATTATATGTCAAGGATGACCTGATGGGTGACAGGTCCCTGTCTGTCAGGAGGGATAGAGTCTTCAAGTCGGTACTTTCTACTAGTGTCAGAAAGGAGCCCAGAAAGAGTGCAGCAGCCCCCTGAACCGAACAGCCCAGTAGAGCTGGAGTGCTCCAAAGAAACTAGGCTGTGGCAGTTCAGTTTTAAAGGGCCAAAAATGCAGACCCTGGACTTCTTAATTCAATGCTTCTTACATTTCTGGTCTACAGTTCAATAATACCTCCATGTAGACAGAGGAAAGAATTCTGAAAAACAAGACTCCATGTTGATTTGAGCAAAGAACTGGAAGCAGGGTTATGACTTCAGGAGATGCATTTTAGTGTATCTGCAGTTTTATGAGCCAGCAAAATAAAGATATGCAGAGATTGTGTTAAGAAGTACTTCAACACCCTCTACAGGAATCAGAAATGAAAAAGAAAATAACTTATACTTGCAGTTAATTCTGATTAATTGAACAGACAGACTAAAAATATTTTGGATTACTCAAGTAGTCCTAAGAACTCTTATTTTCCTGACCTGGTCAATAAGTGTGTTGTATCCTAGCAGCTATTACATGCTTTGTTTTTGTCTCAGAAAAGAAGTTGACTTTAAGAATACAAACCTTCCTCATCTTTCCACTTGTCATTGTACATTTCTTCTTTCTCGGTTTTAAGAGTAGATTATTTCCATCATGCAGTTTCTGAAGAACTTTATATTAATTTTTGAAGTATGCCTCTTGTCCAGCATCTACTAACACCATTGACAAAGAGTAGGTACAGATTCTGAGTAAATTCTAATCCCTAGCTTATTTTGGAAGTGCTGGAAAGGACTTACTCCACCCATGTTAGCTCGTATTGTTTTCCCCTAGGTGGCTTCCTCCTGTTACAGAAGACAGAACAAAAGCATCTGTCCATGAGAAATGTAGACTTCATAACCAAATCATCAGCACACTGAAGATTTCTTGTGGCATGGATTAAAGCCCTAAACACCTTCAGACAAAAGCAGTACAACTTGGGAGCACCCACAGGCACTACTGACCACCTGCCTAGGCTATGGAAGAAGTGGAAAAACCATCCTCAGGGATTTACACTTGGGTGCAAGGAAGGAGCGGGGTGGGATTTGGGAGTTCTAATGCAATGACTCAGGATGCAAGGCACACACAGTCAAGCAACACATTTTATTTCCACTTCTGCTGCCAGGCTCAACACCTCTGCTCTCCTTACTCACAGACGCTGCAGGAGAAGCTGGGGCTCCCTCTCTTTCCTGAGAAAGCCCTACAGAAGCTGCACAAGCCTCTGTGGGCAACCCAGCATCCTCAGACACCAAGCACACAAGGGGAGCCAGCCCAGTGCAATTCATCAGGAGACAGGTAATATCAAGAGAAGCTTCGATGGCTGTGACCTCAGAGACCTCCCTGTGCCCCTGGCCCATGGCACATGAAGGCTCCCCAAGAGGGGTACACACTTCCTGTCTGCCCAAGTGGGACATGCAGGAGAAGACAGACACTCATACACCCAACCCACACTCCAGGGGTAATCACCAGGGCAAAATCAGGGCTCCTTGTTATGATAGCTCTTGTTTGGGTATTCCATCTCCATGTGTCCTCTAAATCTGACCGTCTGCTGCAATACTCTGTGTCCCAAGGGTCTGTCCATCTGGGCTACCTCTGCTAAGATGTGGGGAGAGAGATGACACACATTCAAGCCAGGACAGGCGCAGGCATAAAATCTCTTTAGGCACATACCCGTTGTGAGGTAAATCTGGGTCCCTTGGCACTGAAGTAGCACTGAGGCAGGAGATGCATTGGCAGGGTGGTACGGGCTCTGAGCAAGGCCAGATGTGCCAGGTGTGTTCTGCCTGGGAAAGCCTGCCCTTGCCAGCAGCAGTGGGGAGCTCAGCTGCCCCGATGTGCGGCAGCATGGAGACAGCAGGGATGGTGCAGGGTCTGGTCTCAGGGTACTGCCAGCAGTGTGGTACCAGTGTAAATACAGCCAGAATGCCTGCACACCCAGCCACAGCACCCACAAGCTTAAATACCTCACATAAAATTGGATAATTCATTAGCCACAAACCTCCTCCCCTTTCTTGTATCTGGCTTTAATAGCTTTTCTTAACAGATTTCATGTAACACGAGCCACAGGATGGCAAAGCCTCTGTTAGACAGACCTGTTCATAGTGAAGCTTCAGTTCGTCTTTGAAAAGGTCAAACTTCTCCCTTGTGTGTTTGGAAAAAAAATGAGCGATTGTGTTATAAAAATACTAAAAATACCTAAAACTGGACTTGGAATCACTTCTTCAAGAAGTGCCAATGCCATTTGCAAAGTGAATTGGTCTTGTGTGAAAAGGGAGAGCAGAATTTCAGGTATGTTGGCTCTTGTACTACCTCTTAATGAGTTCTTTGGATGCCTATTTGTCATATAATTTTGTCATTTGCTATTTGATTAAGGGTTTTTTAACCTTTCCAGTAATCTATTGAATCCTGTGTGAGGTGTGGGTGTAAGCATTCTTTGATCTCCATTTATGTGCACAGAATTTGCTAAAATCCCTGCCAGTTCCTGTTAAAGGAAGAATGCAAGTTGTTACCTGTAGAGTGGTTCTCTGCAGTCATCTGGATTAAAACAGTGCCTTTTGTTTACTGAAGTAGCTTCAGGAATAAAATCTCTCAATGAAGCCATTTACAGACTGAACTAAAAACCTCATTTTATATACACATATATTCTCTCTATATCTAATATATGTCAAAAGAGAGACCAGGGAGTCTTGTTATGTCATACAATTCAAGCATATGGGCTATTTTTAGGGACACCACAATGTCAATGTAGGGTGGCAGAAGACTGTATTTTCCTCACGCTGCACAAAGGATGTTCAGAGAGGTGCATGTGCAGTTTTATTCACAGGATCTGTAGCTGACTGCTTACAATCACTCTAATGCTGAAAATTACTTTAGGAAGAAACAAAAAAACTCACAGGAGAGAGAGGGGGAAGAGTAAAAACTCTCTGAGGGACCATCCAGAAAGAGCAGATAAGCACCCTCGTCTGGGTCTCCTATCCAGTGCAGTGGGAGGTAGCAATGATTGTATTATTTCCCTAGAGCTACACACACTTTTTTGGGTCCCACTTGAACACCCTACTATTTGTTCCTGTTCATGATGGTCTTAGTTCTGATGGGAATATGCTTGTTAGGTGCAAGCGTTGCACATTTACTGGTTGTTATATTTCTGTGCATGTATATTATTAGGCAATATTTATCAAGTATTTAAATGATTTCTATCTACTTTATTACAAGCTATATTTTGGTATTCTCTAATGTAAACTAAAAATCTACAAAATGAGAGGTAAAAAAGAGAGGAAATAAGATCTCAATGTCATGCCAGTGGTAGTCATTTCCTCTGAAAAACCAACATAGCAATACCTGAGTTTGCAGGTGCAAAGCCATGAAAAAAGCATGAAAAATGACAAGAGCATGAGGCCAACAAGGGAAAACCACTGCTTTAGAAGCTCTGGCAAATGCTGCCACAGCAGCTTTGGCAAGAGGGTGCAGAACTATGAGTAAAAGGCAGGCTGCAGGGCTGCAAATAGCAGGCTCTCAGTGTCACCAAGGCTGTAGCACTCAGGTATTGAAGGTGCAGAGCAACATGTATGCTAGAAGCTGGGCAGAAAGGCATCAAGTCCAGGGCATAGACACCCACTGCAGCAATGCCACATCCTCGCTGTGCCACCCAGGCAGCTGCTTGCTGTGGAAACAAATCTCAGCATCAAAACAGTGAGTCACAGACAGATGTTTTCAGCTCAAGGTTGCTGATGGGAAATGAGATCCTGAAGAAAATAAAAATTATACAAACTGTGATTAACGTTCAGGTATGCTGCAAAATCCTCCTTCTTCTTTCAGCACTCCCACTTGAAAGGCCAGAAAATCCCAGTTCTACTGAGGGCATTTGGGTTTTTGAATTACACATGCTGTAGAAAACCTTGTGACAGATAGGGATTTTGACTAGCAGTGCAATATAACAAAAAAATCTGTTAGCCAGGGAGGATAGATCAATACAAAAGTTGATCCATACTTTACAAAGCAATATAACCTGTTTAATAAAAAATGCTATTAAAAAATAGCTCTTTTCAGCTAACAACTCTTTTCTTGGGTCTTTGCGTGATGTATCTGAAAGTAAAAGTCATCAGCTCCTCTTGAAACAGCTGGAGCATGGGAAAACTCAGCTGGAGCATGGGAAAACCACAAACATCCATCCTGCAGGAAGGAAGGAAGGACCAACTGACATTAGGCAGTAGAGTTTTAAAACTACAGTGCCATATAGAAGACAAACTAGACTGCACCAGCTACATGTGAAAGAGCACACAAAACCATTTTCTTAGGAGGTGAACCAAGCAGCATCCCTGATTTCTTCCTTACACATGAGCTGAGATTACTCAGTACACACAGGCTCCATTCTGCTCTTAAGAGAGTGTCTGCGACTACAGGGCTGCTTTCCCAAGTGGTCCCTGAGTACAGAACAAATAGAGTAACACAATTAATCTTCTTTCATATTTCATGTAAACGGGCATGTTCCATACAAAATAATAAAGCATGGAACCGGTGTAAAAGAAATACCAAAAAAAAAAAAAAAAGAACATCTGTAGAAAGCATCCTGTACTGTAAAGTCAAAACTGTGTGAAAGAGAATAGCAGTTGGAAAAAGTTAGCAGAAAGGGATGCAAAGCTGGATTTTGAAAAATACCTATTTCAGTGGTTTACATGAGCAGTCATTAAAATAAAATTGTGCAAATAAGATCCATGAAGAGAAAGGAGTCGCCTCGGTAATGAGACACTGGCGCCATCTAGAAGAGGAATAAAACACGCAGCGAACAAAAGTTAAGTGGAGCACAAAAAGCAGTTCAGCCTAGTTTACAAAGTGTAAAAGGGCATTTCTCATCCACAGGATTTTTATGAATTACAGGGACACATTTCAAAGAGGAGTCTTCTCCACTTTTCCAAGCCTCGGTGATACTAAGAATACTTAAAACTGGTTTTATCCTGGTTTTATTCATAATTTTCATATGATTTAGTCCCTGAATGAGGTCCACCCCATGAACTGGGGGTTCTCAGGTCTGACTTAGGCAGCTACTGCTCACCCTTTCCTTGTCTGCGAGGGCCACAGCCAGGCATTGCACGTGGTTGACAGAAGTGCCCCAAATTACAGCAGGGAGTGTGACTGTGGGCAGACTTCTGATGGGCAGACTTCTGAGGGGGGGAAAACGATGGGCTGCTTCTTCCTTTGCCACATGCAATAGGTCATTTAGGGCAGATGAGGAACTATTTCCAGATGGGAGAGCAAGGGTGGGAGAACTGTACTGATCTTGCTGGCATGTGGAGTAGTAACTCTTCATGACACCCTTATCGCAGTATGGGATTCATGAACATTTTGGACATTATGAAACCTTGTATTTCAACATGACAGTCACCACTCAGCTGTATATTGGACATGTGGAGTCTCTCCCCATTACTCAGGAGAGAGATGCTGCACTGCATTAGTGTAACCAGGTGATACAGCAGTAGCAGTTTGTCCTCTCTGCTAAAAGAGCAATACAGGAGAAAGACTGGGTCAGGTGAGCCATAGCACAGTTCAAACTAGCCTGATCACCACGAACCAGAGGATCAGTTGTCTGGGATAACCTATTATTTGGGAATTCCCATCTATGACTGCCATTTCTTGAAAGTATCTACTCAAGCTGTGTTTCTACACACACATCCTTAATTTTGCGGTCTTCTCTTTCATGTGTTGTTTTGTTAAAGACAGAAGAACTGAGTGCTTTTCATAGTTCTACCTTCAATAAATGAACTATCCTGTCCTTCCACTAAAAAGGACTACTCAAGGGCATGAGACTTCAGCAGACACTCTCTCTCAGAAAAGGATCTTTGCTAAGGTTTAAACTCCACCTGATATCTGCTTGGGTTCAAATGACTCTCAGTTTGATTTTTTTTCTTTTGTGTGCTTTAGTCAACAAGTTTTATACCTTTGGTATGATATTGTCTAGCTTGTTTCCACAGGACTAGACAGGTCATGGTTTTTGAGCTCAAAACCTGTCTGGATGTAAGTGTTGCTCTGAGAGTATTTGTTCCACCAAAATTAACTTAAAAATGGAAAGAGAAAACATAAGACATAAATGTTTTATAATCTATGGTTCCCATAGAGAACATCCAGACAAGATGTTCCTAAACAGGGAGAGCTTTAACACACCTATTCAGCCTTCGTGTGATTTGTATGCCTCTTTAAACAATGGGGATGAGGGGAGCAAAGCTCATGGCAGAGGCCTTGAACAACATCATTTTATAGGTCATATCATAGCGTTAACTAGTAAAAACACCAGCGTCGGTTTTACCAGCAATATGGGAGAAGCTGAGTGAAAGTAGGAAAGATGCATCTGTCTCTGTGGTTGACAAATTAATGACTTGATAAGGCTTTGGTTTTTGAGCTGCAGGCTGCTGATCATGTCAGTTGGTCATTGCTGTGGTGCAAACGGCAGCTGGAGAGGACAACGTGGCTGAGACCGTACTTCAGCTGTAAGGGAAGTATTAACGATCTGTCTTTGAAACAGAGGAAGGCGTCTGGTAGATAAAAGGCAAGACAGTTTTGTGATGTATTGATTTCTCAGTGTGGATGGTTTTGGAAAGAGATCACCATGTTTGGTGATGAGTGATGCGGAGGCTGTGATAAGGCATTTGAGAGTTGGGGTGGCTGCTGCACCAGCAGCTCTGATAAGATATGCGTGAGGTCATCAAGACCTTTCAAGATCTTGGTGCAGCGATGAAATGAACTGATGCTAGACCAGTGGAACATGGAAACAAAGTGTACTGTAAATTAGATGATTTGAACTATAGAAGGCAATGACTGAGGAATGCTTTTGGAAACATTCCCCCAAGCTGATTGACTCTACATCTGCTGTTTCTCTTCTGGCCAGAAAAGCAGCTTGTGAGCATAAAAAACAAAATAAGTGAATACAAAGCTGCTCTTTGTGATTTTTTTTTTAATTTTTTTTTTAGTTTAGCAATTCTAAACATTAACTCCATCTCTTGATTTCTGTTTAAGTAAGCTTATGACTTCAGTGTTACATTCTTAGGGTGAGTGATCCAAATCATTCCTAGCTAAAATAAAATAACTAGTGTTTATCCAGACTATGTCCAAACTCAGTCTAATCAGATAGAAATCTATGTGTTTGATTTCAAGAGAAGTGGGATTAAATTAAAATCCAAAAGTTGACTCCAGACTTTCTGGCCTCTGACTTTTCAAAACATTCAGACTTGACTCAATATGGAAAACCTGAAATGTAGGAAAGTTGGCAGTCGTGTTTGATTCCACCTCTGAACTCTGAAGCCTGGCATGCTTTATACCGTGTGGTAAGCATAAGTAATAGCACTCATGGCATGACACAAAGCCCATAGGGCCAATATTTAATGAGGTCAGGCTTTTCTTTGGATGAGAAACTTACACGCAAAGCCAAAATGCTACAAGAAAAACTACTGCAAGTGGAAGGTAATTTATCTGAACCAGAGTCCCACCACACATAGGAGCTGACCTATGCACTGTGGGATGCGCTACCTTTCAGATGTAGCTTCAAACAGGAGCCAAGATGGTTACTCACTGCCAAGATGTCCTCCTTAAGGAGATTCCTGTAAAGAGCTATTCTGGGAGACCTTTCCACTGAACTGAGATAGCTGAGCAAGGGAAGGTCCCTGATGTGGCTCAGGGGAATGAAAGCCCAGACTGAAGTGACTGGGGGAAGTGAAGGAGACCAAGAGGAATGGAGACCTGGAGCAGAAATTACTAAGAGAAATTGTAAGCTGGACTGATGAATAAGGCAAGGGAATTAGAAGATAGATATGCAGTTCAGCTGACTGAATGCTGCTGTGGAGACAGAAACTCTGCCCTTTCCAGAACAGAGCATCCTGCAAGGTTCTGGGCTGGTTGCCTGTGCTGGACCCTTCACAGGGGCTCATGAGATGCATTTTTCTGGGCTTGTTCTGAATACTGTGAGCTGATCTGGAACTCATGTATCTACACAGAGCTACAGCCAAAGGCAATGAGAGCTCCCTCTTAATCCATACATAATGCAAAGTACACCAAAATCAAAATTAGCAGATTTTTTTTTTAATGTTACTCAAGGTCCCAGCTCTCAACAGACAAACTGGAGTTCTGTTATCCCCTCATTTCAGAGGAAAAAGGGTATAATTTGTGAAGCACTCATGCACTGCAGTAATGTGGCATAGCAAATCACATAGGGAAATTAAGCATTGCTTTGAGAAGAGGAGCAGAACAAGGTGATGTAAGCAAGTTTTATGGACCAGCTTTATTTCACCTAAGTAAATACTCACTTAAAGTGTATGATATAGGCACTTATTCACCTTAGGCTTCCTGCTGCAGAGAGAAGAGAATGAAACACTTCCAGAAAGTAACTCAGATTTTACACTGAACTGAAAATCCCTGAGGAAGTGCTCATGTCTCTCCACTGACTCCAGAGGGAGCCTTGGACAACTGTCCCCTAATTTCAGTGCCACTAAACCAGGCCAAAGGCTGAAGACTAGAGCAGCATAAAGCAAACTGCTGAGGAGCAACTCTTAAACAGTCAGCTTTCTTCTTCTTTGTGCAGATTAATCAAAAATCCTTTGGAGCAAAAATAGCCAGGGATCCAATAGCTAAAGACTGTATTATAACATGTCTGTACAAAGGGGAAAAATTAATGTTGCCTGTGTAATTTTTTTCTGGCATTTCCTAACTTTTGAGAGCTTCGGTCCAAAGCCTCTATGCTTTTTCAGGATAGCTTGCTGTGCAAAATGTGCAGACAGCTCTCCTTTATTCAGGATATCTCTGTCGCTATTTTACACCAGTCTCAGCTTCTTGGCCAAAATTGTAATTAAAGAGTGGTAACAGTACTTTGCCTTTTTTATTTTTGTTACCTTTCCAGTTTCTGTTTTCAGTTTTATTTGGATACACGATTTTTTCCACCTTCAGAAAGGCTCAATGAACCTGTGAGTTAGTTTTCAGATAATGCAATCTCTTATTTAAAACATAGTATGCTTATATGTATGTATATGACAATATGCAGTCTATTTAGAAACTTCAGGTAAGACAAACATGCCTAAAGTGATCAGAATTTTTTAGGAGAAATAATAAAATCTCTGCCATGTCTGGATTCTGGTTTTCCTTTGGGTTGTGTGAGAGAATGGGATGTGTCTTTGACAGCTCCCTTCCTGCCCCGTTCTGCATTCATATTAAAGGCAGCCCCGGTACTCCCTGTATGCAGCTGAAAAAGAGGTTACAGACAACCCCTCTAATTTATGTATAGGCTGTTTCTGGAGAGGATGTAGAGTACACCGCTAAAAGATCGTGCTGAGCAGCTTCAAAAGGAGCTTTCCCAAGAGCCACTGAAAAGTTCAGCCTGTAGCAGCACCTCACAGCAAAATGCCTTTGGTCAGAGCTGCCAATGATGTGCCACTTTTCATCTTCCCCTTTTCCTGAAGCTCTGGGTGGAAAAGCCACATCACAGCATATCTGGAACATGTGTAATTATATATGGAAACATTATTTATAGAGTATAATTGTGTAAGTATCACTGTCTTGGGCACAAATTGCACACAGCATCATTCTTCCTATAGTGCTCTCTACTAAAGGAATTGCTGCTGCAATGCTTTACACACTCGAGTATGAATATTTGAGTAAAACCTTTGAGTTACTAACCTTATTTTAGGAAAAACAGCCATGTTATACTAAGCTATTTTGGTGAATTTTCACTGGAATAAAAGATACTTTAACAAAGCTGCCTTTGCTCCCATTTCCAACATTTCCCATCATATATAAGTCAACAGAGTTACAAATTACAGCTATTGACACCTGACAACACACAGAGATTGGTACAGCTAACAGTGCCTTGTTTCACAAAGCAAACACGACATACACGGTGTCATGCAACCTACCTGTCTTATGCTCTTTCTTGTGCTCTTTCAGGAACACAATGGGAATTATCAAATCACATTCTCCATCACCACTACTCCTTTGTAAACTACAGGTAATCTATTACAGGCAATCTAGAATATGATCCAGAATCAATTATACACTTGAATCTTTTAGTAAAGTTAAGGCAGCCTTCTTCCTTTACTTATCTTCCAAATCTACATCCATCCACATTCTGTCAAAATTTATCTCCACAGTTTAATTACTGGCTAGTTTGTGGCCAGAAGTCAAACTTCTAAACCATTTTCCTCCAACTCAGTTATTTCTTCCTCTGCAGTAGCTCTAAGTGTGGGCACCGCTCTTTTTGTTTTCAGTCATTTCAGAATGAATATCTTATTACATTCATGAGCTGATTCCATTTATATAGTATTGTCTAAAGTCACAGGAAATGTTCAATGTGCCTTTTAATTCTAAGTAAGTGGTGAGTCCTAGCTAAACATATTTTGCTGTGAATTCTAAGAAAACTGGAAGACCCTATTATAGTATTATTTAAAAATTATAATTTGGTAGTAAGGTGGTACTATTACTGAAATAGAAATCCTGCTTGCACTGACTTGTACATAACTTAAAATCTGTGTAGTTTTTCTTTATAGCAGGAGGTAAGCAGGCTTGCCCAAGGCAGTATATCATCTGATGTATTGTAGACATTTATAAAGGAATCATGCCCAAACATCACTGTCCCTCTCTAGTGACTCTATATCACAACTAGCTCAGATGTAGACATTGATATGACAGTCTAATATGACCAGAAGAATCCTACCCAAAAGGTTTATCTTTATAAGTCAGTATATGAAAAGCTATACCTAAATGAAAAGAAGGGCTTGATTGTGCCTATACAACCTGTTGAGAGTAAAGGTAGAGTGTGGGTGCAGACCCCAAGGGACAGGAACTGGTTGCTGTCAACAGGACTGCTCCTGACTGCAAGGACATGAGGAGCTCCCTCTTTTCTCCTAGGTGCCACAGCTGCTTAGACATGTGATCCCATGAGATGTGCCTTCCCATCCCTCCCTGCCTGTTTGTTCAGCAGCATAAACAGCTTTATCACTCACATCATGGCCCAAAATCCAGGAAAGCCAGAAAGGCTATTATGGCCATGTTCTTATTTTGCTTTATGTTGGTTCATGGTCTTGCAGGAAGAAACCATTACTTCTCTTGGACTATCTGGAGGAGTTAAACAGTTAAAAATTACCTCCATGTTCTTACACCCCATATTGCTAAATTCAAACCAGGTATTGGTTTCAGAGCTTCTGAGAATCATCACTAGTTCAAAATCTTTTTTTCACAAAGCAAATGCATATGGTCTTATTTTTAGGACTACTAATTAAAAATTTAAAGAGGAAAGCTCTCAGCAGCAGCCAAAATAAATCTTTCTCCCCTGGCCTCCAACTAGACGGTATTTGTTCCTAATCATATTTTCACACATTGCAGTATCTCTTCCTTTGGAGAAACATATGGAAACAGTGTCTAGTAATACTTCCAACAACCCATATTTTTTCCTGCATTATGGCATGTACGGTTTAATAGATTAATCTCTGGCAGGCAAAGGGTCTATCAGTGAAACTGCTCACAATAATAGTATGCCCTGCAAACACGGTTATAACTGCTGCTGTTTGACTTGCAGGTGGGCGTTTGGAGCTGATATGTGTTGATAAAGGAAGACAACAGAAGCAGAAGGTGGACTGCCACAGGGCAGATTCCCAACACACCCCATCTGCTTTCCTACCTTCAGTCATCCAACAAAATCAGAAAGCAATTCTAATTGCACTGCTAAACTGGCTTAATGACTGCTTTTTGTCATTGGGATGAAAAAAACACAGAGAGCTGGGTGTTATCAGTATACATATAGCCATTTGTGATAGTTTCACCGGGCTAGCCCTTGGCCAGCAGCCAACACAGCTGTTCACCCACTTCTCCCCCACCCCCAGGGGACAGGGGAGAGGATTGGGGGCAAGGATAAGGAGGCTTGTAGGTTGAGATAAGAACAGTTTAATAATATAAAGAAAAAATAATACTAATATTAAAATAGTAGTGATAATGATAACTGTAACAAAATATACAAAAAATGATACCCAGTGCTATTGCTCACCTCTCTGCTGACCAAGCCCGGCCTGTTCCCAGGTAATGATCCCGGAGGAGCGACAATCCCAAACCGAAACCACAATCCCGGAAGAACAAGAGCCCAAGTGAAAGCCAGAGAGAGCTAAAAGAGGAAGAGACCCTCACTAATATACTGGACATGATGTGATATGATATGGAATATCCCACTGGAATATCTAAATGTCAATTTATCTTATTAATTTAAATATTCTTCACCCCTCTTAAATCTTGTGCTTGTGGACTAACAGAACACAAAATCCTTCACTTCCAGCGACAAAAATGCAAACATTGATATGTTATCAGTGTCTCTCATAACAAGTCCCAGGCTGGAAACCAAAACGTAGCACTATTCTAATTACTGAAAAAGAAACCCAGCTCTGTTTCAGCTAAAAACCAGGACACCACTGTATTTGAAATGGCTGGGCCCAGCATCTTGGGCATAAATGCCATCAAAAACACTCTCTATAATTATTTGTCACTGGGAGGGGGACTTGTGCTTATAAAGGATCACAGAAAAGGGAGAAGGGGGAACTGTGAAACTAGAGATCAGCTCATGAAATACCACGTATCTGATGCACTTTGCTATGAACAAATAAATGAATAAATAACGTGATTCTCTTGCCTACCAAACCTGATGTCCCTAAGAGAGAACAGGTTCACAACAAAACTGAAAGCAACAACTTCCTAATTCTTTGCTTTACTCCAAACACATCTAAAATCAGTCTGCAGACTGCTTTAATTTGTAGTAAAAAACCCATGTCAGCCGTACATTACTGGAGTACAATACAGTTCTGCCACTGCCTGAAATAAAACTGTCAGCACAAAGAGGTGTTGAATTAGGAAATTTTCTCCAAAATCTTTCCAGTATTTTAAACAGACTAACCCTCCCTGACTCCTTCTTCTAATTTTGCCTTAGGCTGTCTTTCCTAATCCAGAAGATGTAAGTTTTGAGGTCTCAAACCTATTCAGCAAGAGGGACACAGCACAATGTCTCCTTTGGTTCACTGGAAGTTTGGGTCTCCATCAGTCCAAACACAACCACCTGCTTTATAATTTGTGGTTCAAAACATAAAAGGCTGTTATGACAAGTAATTACAATATATGAAACTGTCTGGGAAAAAAAGCTCATTTTCATTTAAAAAACAAAAACAACAATATTTTGTGTCTAAAAATATTGGAAGTGCTCATAAAAAAAGAACAATAGGAAAAAAGGTAGTTAACCTTCAAAGTTGAGCAGCACTTTAATGAAAGATTGTGTTGATGCTACTGTGGTGGGTTTAGCCTGACTGGCAGCCAAACACCAAACAGTCACTCGCTCAGCCTCCCCCAATGGGACAGGGGAGAGAATCAGAACAGTAAAAGTGAGAAACCTCATGGATTGGGATAAAACCAATTTAATAATTGAAATAAAATCATAAGTAAAAATATAACAGTAATAATGAAATATGCAAATGAGTGATGCACAGTGCAATTGTTCACCACACACCAACTGACACTCAGCCTGTCCCCAGACAGTGATCTCAGAGCAGAGACAGTCCCGAAGTCAAAACTGTAATCCCAGAAGAATGAGCCTAAGCACTCCCCGAGAGAATACCCTTGATTTCCAGTCAACCCTGGTTAATATACTGAACATGACGTGATATGATATGGAATATCTCACTGGCATATCCAAATGCCAATTTGGGTTTACTACACTTCACAACACAGAGCTATTCTTACTACTAAGAAGAAAATATAACTCTATCCTAGTGAAACCAGGACAGCTACCCAGCAGAAAATTCAGTCCACCCTAATACCAGATTATGAATTTGTAAGAAATCAGTTTCATGGTGGTATATGTGACAAGGATTAACAAATATTCTTTTTTAATATTATATGTCTCTTCCAGTTGCCTCAAGTTGTAATAAAGTGCAAATTTAAAAATATCTCATTTTCACAGCCAAGATGAGGTAAAGAATGTTTTATGAGCATATGAGTATTAATAAGTTTTCTCCAGGAAAAGAGGCCAAAACATTGCTGTGATCATATTAGAGGTAGAGCAAAGACAGACAAGTATCTGACAGGTCACAAACTCAATCATTCTGCTGAGGGAGCACAGCCATATTGCTCCTCAGAAGACCAAATTCTTTTCAAGTCCAATTAGAAATTGGAAATGTCTGCATCAAGACACAACTGAGAGAGAAAACATCATTACAGTATTTATGGAGCTGCAATATTCTATACCATGGTCCATAATATTTACAGGATAAGAAAAAAGCAGGGAATGATTTCATTACTTCGAGGTTACAATCTGATGTAGACATCAGACTTGTTTAGAAACTGCAAAGCTTGAACAAGACCAGTTAAACATAAATATTTCATATGCACTCTCACATCTCTAAATCTTACTGCTTCTGAAGATAGCTTTTAATCCTTCTGAAGATAGGTTCTAAAGATATCCCAGAACACCTTATGATGCCATGGGTGCTACAGGTCGGAAAATTTTCTTATTTATATATACTGCATGCACTATATTAACAATAGGATAATAACAAGTAGAGCCAAGTAGAAAACAAGAGGTCTACTAAGGGAAAAGACTCAAGTTTCATAGGATGCAGACGATTTGGAGATTTTTCTGACATTTTTTAACAAGTTTCCAGAGCTTTGCCTCTTCCAAATTGAGTCTGTTGGGTAAAAAAGATTAATACTTGTGATGAGGGTTGCAAAACTCTGTATTATGAGCAAAATGTCTTTGAAAGACACACTGGCTCAAGCCTTGAATGTGGCCTACGGTAGAGCAAATATCTCTTTGAAATTTTGCAGGGAGACCACACACAGCTGTACTCCCAGGCTCACTTGTTCTTACTGATGCTATTCTCCTCAGAGTGAATGCTCTACATGCAAAATCAGGGGGCTTTGAAAGCATGGAAAAGAGCAGGTCAAGCCATTTACTCAAGGAAAAAACACTTTCAAATTTATCACAGGAACCAGGTGAAACCAGTAACTGAATGTCTTCCCAAAAAATTGGGAACAGGTTTCTGCACAGGGCAGACCAAGCCTGAGACTTCTTCAATCTCATATAAAAAATGTAGATGAAATGACTGCATTTGTGCAAGAGGAGCTTTCATGTCAAATAACTGTCATTTTGTTATGACATCCACTTTGGTGAAAAGTTCTTCTCTATCTCTAATCTTCATAGAAAACTTTATTGAATGTTTTTTGGTTTTGGTTTGTGTTTCATTCTCTCTCCTGTGCATGTAGACTTCTACACCATCAAGCTCAAAGAGGCTGCAATTCCACTTGATGTTTCTACATGTGAACAAATGTAACACTAATTGTGGTGCATACAAAATCTGTGTCATTATATGTCACAGAAATAGCAGCTTTGCTTCTGAGCTCAAGGAGTTTGGATTAAAACTCTGAGATTTTAGATCACTGTTCCTGGAATTTTCCATACTTTACTTAAAAATGCCCTTAAGTGTTTATTCTGAGGCAGTGAACAAGGTCAAATGGACTTTGTTTTCAGTGTGTTTGCATATTTGGACGAGTTTAGAAAGCTCTTATCAGTTCATTCAAAGAGGGTAGAGTAAAGAAAAATGAACCAGAAAAAAAAATTAAAAAGCAGACAAATTGCCTTATGAATGATGCAACCAATAGGTAAATCAGACTTCATGGTTTGGGTCCCCTCCTTTCATCTGCACCCATGTACCCATCCTACAGTAATCCAAATCCCACCCAGGTCTCCCTGGGCTCCTCCAAGGACCACAAAAATTGCACTCTGGGGCAGAAACAATGTGTCATGACCTAGGACTGCTTGTTTGTCCAGCAGTAGAGGCATTTGTTCATCTCTCTTCTCTATGTAGCTGTCAATCTCCACAAATCTGGTAGAAGACTAATTATTTGGAAGCCTCTATCTCTCCTTTTCATTTGGTTGAAATAGGACAATGAGTTTAAAAGTCATTTGCTGACAGGATGGGAGTGGGAAAGGTCAGCAAATGAAGTGATCATATGGACTTCATTTTTTTTAAAAAAGCTAGTTTAAAAACCCAGGAAAATGTAGACAGTGAGGAACTCCCAGAAAACAGCAAAAAATTGTTCACTAGCTTAGTTTTCATTTCACCATTTCAGCAGGCTACCATGCTGTTGCTTTGTAAGTAGCCACATCTCCATAGAATCTGAGCAGTAGCCAGTGATGGTTTTATTCTAGCAAACAAGGATTTCTGTGCCATCCTAAATTCCTTCTGTAATCAGAAGCATGGAAGAGACATTGTCCAGATTTAATTCATCTTGTCCTATAGAAACATCTAAAATAAAATAAATAATCTCTCAAAATTATTATTATTCTCCACTGTCCATAAAGAATACACGGGTGATTGTATAGGCCTACCCTATAGGTACCTATAGATAGCTAAAGGCAGGAAAGATACTCCCACTTGTGATGCCTACTCATGTGAGGACTCGATCTGACCTCACTGAAGAACACAGAAACTTCTCTTAGCTCACATCACTATAAATTCCACTCCTCACTTAAGCGGTCGTGGCTTTTCAATGCATGAAAGAAGGAATATTTTAGATTCATTGAAAAGGGAAAATATCTGTACTTCTTGCTTTTGAGAAATTGATCCAGATTTATCTTGATATCCCCCATTATGAAAAGAATAGCCTGGCATTCTTCACATAGGTTTACTTCTACTCATATTTATTTGCTTATGCAATTTTTGTTTCTGAACTGTTTTCCTATAGAGCAGATGGCAAAGCATGCATGTGCTGGGAAGATTAAGGTATGATTTGAACAGTACTTTTTCATTCATAATTTAATTCTTAATTATCTTGCTTCATAGAACTCCATCCTAGCTAGGTTCCTGTTGCTCAAGAAGACCAATGAACAAACTGAAGCTTCAAATAGAATTTAAAACTTCCTTAATTTAGGCTCTGATGTTGAAGTTCAGCTGCATTCCTAATTTATATCTCTAAAGACAAACCAATATTAGTTTGGTTTTTTTGCTTCACTGCAAATGATTTTTTTCAGTTAACTTCTGGGTTTCATTAGCTATTTGGATTCAGAGAACCAGGAGGAAGAAGCAAAAAAATGTTGAAGTTTTCAGAGGCTGGGTAGAGGATAGGAAAGAACCACGTTAGACAGGATTGTAACCACAGCTCCTCAGAAATAAAGAAAATCCACTAAGAAGGAAAAAAAGCCAAAGAAAGAACTTCTGAAGTACAATTCTCTATATACGAAGCCCCTGTAGGGGACAAAAATGCGCAAAGGAAATACTTGTGGTAAACTGAAGCTGGGAGAAACTCTTCTTGAAAGTTTGAATAGTTCAGTCCTGGCATTTGCAATATGAAGTTTACACCCAGAAGTCCAGATGGCTTCCAGATGAATAAATATCTATTTTGACCATACCAAATTTAGCCCCGTTTTTCTTGTTTTTCTGTTCACTGCTAATCTGTACCCTTATCCCCACTGCATGTTTTGTCACTTGTCAGGTAATACACTTAGAAGTCGCCAGCCTTGCTTCAGTCCCCTGGCAGCAAGTCAACCAGACGGCTGGCAAAGCTGGATAATTACTGCTTAGCCCTAAAGAGCTTAACATTTGTTTGCATAGACTTGTGTCCTGGCAACACCAAGGCACTGAACCAGAGGGCAAACTTTCTATTCCCTGAACATTTCCTGTAAGGAAAAGGACACAAGGGACTTTAACACAGACATAAAATGGTGGTTACCAAGCAGGATTACCAGGGACCAAGATATGTGGACTACCCTCTATGGCTGACTTGCTGCCATTATAGTGTAGAAGAAACAGCTGGGCTTCATTCTTCCTTCTTTTATGCCTTTATAGAAAACTACATGGCTCCACTGGCCAAAAGGTTTTTTTGGGAATTGCCTTTGCAGAATTGCTTAGAAGAAGGCCTAACAAATAGGCTATAGTAGAGACAAGAGAAAAGCCAGCGAGGAGACATCAGGTTACATGTTTGAAGTAAAGCTAAAGTTTTCCTTGTTTATTCACTGCAATTTGCTTATGACAACTTGCGGCTTTTGGGCTTGTTATTGTTTTTCATGGCTGAAGCATCCTGACTGGCTCCATCTGGAAGGAATAACACTGGTCACGATGGTAAGGAAGGTACTTAAGTAAGACTGTGCCACATTCAATGTTGTTTCTCTACTGATCTGGCTGCAACTTTCCCACAATGTCGTTGTTCAGTATGTAGGAGGCTACATTGGAGCAGTAATGGCAGCTGCAGAATGCTTCATGCTCATGCATGAAGTAAGGTGATCATATGTCCACAGAATGGAAGTCTTGAAGGACTTTCTCAGTCATTAAATTGTCTTACAAATGTTGGCAATCAGGTTATACAATCCTGTTCATGGTCTGAAATCCAAAGTATCAAAAGAAGCTTCAGTATTCAACATAAGCACCCTCACTCCTCACTGTTATATTGCTCCTACTTCCACTTGACTTCATTAGCATTTATGCAATTGCATTTGCATTGCAACCTGATAAGCACTGGGATGATTTAAAGCTGTGTTAAACATGATGGATGCAGAGAGACAGAAGTGGCTGGACACTTTACAGAGTGAGCACCGTCAAATCAGTGAGGGAATCTGCATCCTACAGTTCTGCAAGAGCATACTTAAACCCAATGTGGGGCTGGATTTACTGCCTGTTCATAACCTCTGCAAATCTTCATAGGCAGCCTGAATTGTATGTCCAGGGAAAACCATACCTACTTTCTCAGGGTGTTCTCAAGGTGTTTATCAGCCCTATGAACCAGTTCCACTGTGTCTGACTTCTCCAAACCATCTCAGGTAGATCACATGGCTGAGAGACAAACCAGTACATGGTCCTTCCTGGAGGAATGCTGACCCTGCTGCCATCCAGGGCAGATGGGAAGCATAAGCAGCCTTAAACTGTGACGGAAGAAATGTGGATGGTCAGAGAGAGCTTTCAGAAATGCTTTAAACTTCAGGATTGCAGCAGAGGCTTAAGAGATCTTTAGTGGGTTTTTTAAGGATTTGAGAGGCTGTGTTTTGGTGTGCACCCCTGAACCTTGAGACTTGGGTACCATAAATATATTGTGCCTAACCCTCTTAATCCAACAACATTCTTCAAGTATATTCCCCTAAAATGTCAACAGGGCCACAGCTACGAGGCAATCAGGACTTGATATCTTGCAACCAAGGGTACTCAGCATCTCCTAGATGGGATTCCTGACTTCAGAGATACTTTTTCCTTAGCATTTTTATGTGACTGTAATGTGCACAAGACTTGTTATGTGATATTCCACTGCAAGCTTCTGTTATGACAATACCAATCACAGCTTGCAGTGTTACTGCATTTCTCCAGTCAGAGCACGTTCCTTTTTTCTATTTAGGTGGGGGCTCTTTTTTTGGAAAGGGGTGTGAGGAGTGGTTGTTGTGTTTTTATGGGTAAGTTGTACAACATCAGCACCCCACAAATCTCTTTTCCGAAACATAAAAAAAATATTTTTTGAAAATATGCTAAGGGTGGTTCTATTCAGCACCCCACAAATCTCTTTTCCAAAACATAAAAAAAAATTTTTTGAAAATATGCTAAGGGTGGTTCTATTCTCTAATTACTGCTTTGCTCCCTTAAATCTGTCTAGAAAAATAGATGGCATCTTAATTTTTTTTGTTCATTAAGCAAATCCTTCATTGTTGATATAATCTTGTTTTATTCTCTAGTTAAACTATCACAGGAAGAAATACAAAACTGTAGAGCTGCCATTAACGATGCATGGGAAAGAGCAATAAGCACTTAACTTCAAGAACCTCAGAGGACTTATGTACCAAAACTGGGACCTGGGTGGAATGTAAGCTCCTGACTCCGAGTTGTTATGAAAATTGTCACAAAGCCACTGCTCAGCCTCAGATGTGAGTGTCTTGGGGGAATGAGATCAGCTGGATACATGTCCTGTTGAAAGGCCTGGGGTCTCATTTGTTTTTTGATCCTGGTCAGCACTCACAAGGACACAGACAGACTGATATGCTGTGCACACTGCTAGATGGTCATTTCGGAGATTCTTTTAGTTTGCTTCACCCATCTCATCCCAAAAGAGAAGTAGCAATGGACATGAAAGATGGACAAAGTCTGGCTCCCTGACATGGGAAAGAGATCTCCAGCCTGCACTGCCCTACAGTGCTTGCAAGCAGACCTCCTTCTCTCAGGTGCAAGCACACAGCTTAGGTCAGGGATCTGCTTTGGCACAGGTGTCAACGGACTGAGAGCCATTGGACCCACAGGCATGCTGGTGATCCAGAAATGGCATTTGGATACAGATTGGGAAATATAGTCAAGTCCTTGAGAAACTAGAACTTTGTGCACATTTGGAGAAGTTATTGAGACGCAAAAAGCAAAATCTCCCCCTGGGGACAAGTAAGACTCCTCATGGAGGAACCCCTGGTCTCATGGGAGAGTTTCTCTAGCTGAATATGCAAAGAAACCCCAGTATTTCCTGGCTAATGGCCATTGTCCAAGTGACCCTTTCTCCTCACACCCTTTCCATCCCCTACAATGATGGAGCCCAGAAGAGCCTGGTGGCAGTGGCTAGAGCACAGTAGCTGGGGTGGGGCACAGCTCTGTTGCTTATCCCCTTTCCTCCAAATGAGAGCTTTCCATGTTTTCCACTTGACCCTGCTGCAACTCATCCACCCAGACCCTGGGACTTGGCAGAAAGGAGCAAAGCAAGATGTGCTCCAGATGTGTCCTCATGTTCCTGGAGGGAGCTGTTCCTATCCAATGGGGCTAAGTAATTCAGGGACACTATAAACTTCACGACTAACAGAAAGCCATGATACTGCACCCAGCTGTGTGGTAACTGGTGTCCTACTATCTAATTGCATATGCTAGCTTTTATACACATACATTCTTAGGATACTTCTTAAAAAAAAAACTCTGTCCTCCTTAAAACTATGTAATAAAATGTGGGCTAAAACGTTTTTCTGTCATAGAAGCCCTCCTTAATGTGAATAGAACACTTTCAGTGATGGCACACCAGATTTACAGATAAGAAGGGTTTGGGCATGGAACAGTGACACAAGTTTGTCCTTTGAAAATGGAGTCAGTGGAATGCATATCTTTGAGGTGAATTCCTGAATCTCATATACACAGGAGATCTTAAGGACTTCTGGGGTAAACTAATTGGATCAATTACCCCAAACTGTACTACTTCGCTAGCTTTGTTTACAAAATAATATGTAGAACCAATATCCACATACCCAAACGGTGTGCCAGATCTTTTCTGAAGTTAGTAAACAAATGGAATACTGAACAGTCTGTATTTAAGGCATTGAACTCTTCCTCAGGAGGCCTTTTTACATTTTTGGCTATATCTGAAACCCTTTGTGATTTTGTCCAATGCATTTTGTAGTTTAGTCTCTGTATCAGTTTTGAAAAAGAAGGGAGATTAAATACTGCACAGTGAGGATGTCTAACATTGTATGATCTAAATGTTTTAGATAACATGAACTACTAATCCACTGATGGGAAATAAGTTACTTAACTTAGGGTGATTAGACTTCTTCCAGAGGATCCCAATTCAGATCCAACTTGAACAGTCAGGACCAGTTGGAATCCTTTTGCCTTTATCTCAAAACCATTAAAGAGAGAGCACCACTAACCACCAGTAAAGCTGTGATGCACACAAATCTGTGTGACCTTTGGTACTGAAAGGAATGGAATTGCTCATCATTTGGAAGTTTCTTGTATTCCCTGAACATTGACTTAGAAGAGTTGTGTGCCCCATGCTTGAGGTTTATGCCATAGAACATGCTTACGCACGATGCTTAGACCACAGGGAAGTACCAAAGAGGAATGATATCTGAAATAGTAACTTTGTCTTGGTGTTTAATTACAGGTCTGGGCTAGGCACTCTGCTGGAGAATGTGATTTACATTAAAAAATACTTCCTGGACTCTGCATCTATTGTTTTTAAGAAGGTTTTCTATTATAGTAGATTGGCCAGAGCCCTGCTTTGGGTGTTTAAGGATCAGACTGCAGGCAAAATGATTGTATTAAAGCAATTTCACCCCATCTGTGAGATTTTCAAGGAAAACATACAACAACTGAGAGAGAGGAAAGGGGCTGGGGTAAAGTGAAGGAAAGGAATAGTGTAGAACATGTGGGATATAAAACATGTAGCAGTAATGACCTGAAAGACAAACAAGTTAAAGTTGGACTAAATAAAAAAAAAAGGAATTCACTTTTCAGGTAAATCAAGAATTTCAGACTAACTATTCTGTTCAATTGCTAAACTTTAAAGCACAATTTGTATCTATGACTTGAGTAAATTAACTTAAAGTAAAGAATTTTGACCTTAGAATTAGGACAAAATAAGGATTTTGGTGAGGCTTCTTTATTCTTCCAACTTCTTTCTCAAGAGCAAATGCTCCCCTGAATGGCAGAGCTTCCATAGTGTTTTTAAGAGTAATCTTCATTTCTCCATTGAAAGAAAAACTGACAGTGATTGATGAACTGTTACACTCCATGACTTGCAGTTATAGAAGCATATGAAAAAGCTGTGAAGCGCAGTGTAAGATATTCCCCAGTCTACAAAAAAGAACATTGAAAACCTTGTGGTGGTCCAGAGACTCTTGTCACTGGAAAAGATTGAGGGTTTCAGGAATATTTCAAATTAAGCTGAGAACTCAAATTGTCTGTGGCTGGTTCAAGGAACTCTAGCTTTACAGTTCCAGCTTTTTTCCCCCTGAGCAACTTGTTTATTTTCCTTTCCACATATATTGTAGGAACTAATGATTATGCACCACTATGGGGAAAATATAACATGTTTAAAAGCAAATAATAAATTCTATTTCTATATCACATTTCCTCCACAGAGTGCTAAACGCTGTATAGAGGCAGTGACTCAACAACCATTTGCTGACAATGGACTATTTCAGTTAACTAAATATTTTAAAGTAATTGATGGAAAGGATGAAAAGTTTTTAACATAAGTAGACATTGGATATATTATTATCCTGAAGCATAAACAGAAGGTGCATAACAGGGCACGTGTTTAAGGTATACAAAGTCAGAAAGTTAATAGAGCAGGTAAGTCTTCTTTGCCTGGTCACTTATTCTCAAAATCCACGTTAATAAAGCTATAAAGAAGCTTAAAAAACCCCAACTTTAAGATTGATAATAAAGATAGATACTTTAGGGATATTCAATTCCTCAGCTAGATCCAGACTTGTTGCTTAAATGATTCACTTTCATTTCAAATTCTTGCTTTATTTTTTATATTGTTGTTTAATAAAAATGACCATCTATTTTTCTCATGTATGACACTCTTTAAGTCAACTTTAGAGCTGATATATCACAGATTAGCATAGCATTTTAAGTGTATCAACATCTATATATGGTGTACATACTCTACAACGTGCACATAGTATAATACTACAACATTTCTAATGATAATTTAATAATTTACATTTATACAGAATATATGAGATGCTTCCTTTTTTAAGCTACACATTTCTGTATGTTCTAGTATAGTACATAAAAAACATATTCCTTGTCAGATTCAGTGTAGGTTTGGGCATGCCTGGCTGCCTAGACAGTCTTGCATTGCATTTCCTAGACTAGTACAAAATTCAGTCCCTCTGACCTTAACAGAGAATAGTCCTCACATCAACAAACAGCTTCCGTTAAAAGCAAAACACCAAAAAAACCCAAACCCAGAAAGCACTGAGCATTTCCTCACAGGAAATAAAAAGTGCATATCAGTGTTATCTCAAAAGCTAGAAGCATAATTAAACATCCTCTACATAAGGACACAGAATGAAAAAAGGGTCATAAGAGATCAGGTCAAAGTCTTACCAAACCAAGCACTTCCTCCCCAGCACTGACAAAATCTGTTCCCTGGCACAGAGTGTAAGAAAAGAACGGGGTAAGCAAATATGAAATTTCCTTTAAATATTATCCTAGCCTTCAAACATTTGTAGCTCAGAGACTTCCTGAGATGGAGACTCTGTTGAGCAATTTCAGCTGATTACTCTTCTTTGACTTATCCATGAAAACTTTTAGCACTCACAGAATCTTGTAACAGGAAGTTCTGTGGGTTGAATTGCAAGAGGAAAACCTCTTTTTGTTTGCACTCTTAGGACTAATGTTAATTTAAAAAAAAAGTTTTCTGTTTTTCTGACAATTAGTTTTACAAGTTCATGTTTTAATAGCAACCAGAAATCATGTGATATTGCTCTTGGCTGCCAGTTAAATGAGATGCTCCTATAATCTATATTGTTATTTTTAACACATATTCAAAAAGCAGTTGCTTGATTTTATTTAGCCTTTCAACAGCTCATAGAATGACTTGCTAATTACTGCCAGTGGAAAAAAAAAAAACACATACCATTTCTAAGACATTTGTGCCAAGTAATATAAATCCCACAAAACCCAGGATAACAATGTCATTATCTGGTTACTGTATATACTCCTTGACAGAAATCTATAACCAATGCTAAGCATTCACTTAGAATTAGCAATTACCTTGTCTTTTAACAACACAATTACAGAACTAAAGGGAATTGAGTGAAAATTTTCACCTTATCACATGTATGCCATCATAATGTTTACATTTTTTAGTACAGAACCTTAAAACTGCTTTATTCATTAGGGTTAAAGGCAATGTCTCTAAGATATCTGCTCTATAAAAAGCAGATGATGATAATGGATGTGATACACCATCCATATATAGCTTTCACACTGCCTTACTTACTATTTATCGATAGAGACCAATAATGGAAAATCAATCTACCTTATTCTGGTCACTACTGCATTCAGTGTAACCAATTTTGTTCTGGTTTTGAATTATAAATCAAGGATGAGAGTTCATTTTCCTGTTTCACAAACACTTCAAATTTTTACACACATCCTCAGCAAGGGACACAGGTGATTACATCAATGTCACCTTCTTTCAGATGCCTGAATAGCTTATGCCATCAGCACTGGGTTGCATGACTGGGATCAACTCTTTGCAAGAATACTTTATTCACTCTCTTCCAGCCCAATTTGAAAAAAAACTTCCACTCTGTTTCAGATTCTGTTTCTTTGAGGATAAGTTCAGGATGTACATGCAAAATACACCTACCTACAATAAACCAATTATAATATTTTTTTCAAATTCAGCTCTACACATGTACCTTTGCCTAAAGCTTTGACCTCCTCATACTTCTTTCCTCAGGCCTTTCCAACAGAAATAAGACCTAAGACAAAGCCTTAGTTAGACGCCATAAACTCATCATACCTGGATGCACAGTCTGAACACTTGATCCCTGAACATCAAATCTGCTTGTCAGCTGACTTCCCAGCAGACTTGGCCCGTGCCAACTAAACAGATTTCAGGGACAGTACACACAAACCCCTGTTTCCAGTGGACTTTATGGACAACATTGCTCCAAGCCTGCTCCCTACAGACTCCATCAACGCTGTCGCAGCAGGCTTTGCACCCTCAAATACCACATGCTTTCAGTAATGTGCCTTAATTTTACTTTCCTTGAAAAACTGTGGGAAGAAAACTGTGGAGTCCAAACTTTTAAACAAAAGGCAATAAACAGTCACTGTCAAACACAATGAACTGAAAAAAACCCCACAGACATAAATAAGTATTATGTCTGAAGGCCACAGGATGTTAAACAGTACAAAGGGCCAAGAGCTATGTAGTGACAACTGGCCAGTCTGATCTTATGGGAAATACAGCCCTAAATAATACTGACATGTGCTAGGCTATGCCTCTAGGCTTCAGGGACAGAGGCTGCATCCTGACCATCTACTATTTAGTAGAGGCCTCCAATCTTTGTGTGAATGAGAATCAGAATCAGCACTATGTAAGTGATACTGCCTGTCTCTTATCACCAAAGTTAAGTAGGTAACTCCAAAAATAGCAAAAGTGGTTCTTTTGACTGAAAACATGACATTTTGATAAAGTAAAACCTTGAATGTAGTCTCATTTTAATATTAGTTTGCAAGGACAATGCTTTTAAGTTCCTTAGAAAGTGCCAAATTTCTTCTGATACCCTTCCAGAACAATTCAAGACCAGATTTGCATTGAACAATTAGATTCTACATGAAGTCCCATCTTCTCACCTAAAGCTATTTTAGAAGCTTTATTACTGAGACCACAGCTGACAATGCTCTATTTGAAATATTGAGGAACCTCCACTCTTCTGGGAATTCCCAGTTCCCAGAATGCTGCACTGCTATTTCATTTATTGCTCCAGACAAAGTTTAAAGGAAGGGAAATGGACAATATAAAATCTTGCATCACATTATAGCTGAATGTCTGACTTGCTGAAACCTTTGTTTGACAGGTTGAGTACATTTACCCAGATCACATCTGTGTGTTAATTATAGCAAGAAAGACAACAAAATGACAACAGTTAAAACAAATCCTAATAACAGGAAATGGTTATCAAGCTGTGATAAAATATTTATCAGGAAATGTTGTTACACTATCCAAAACATTTCCTGTCTGTAACATTTTTTGTGGAAAACAGAATGTCTGTGGTGCTAGAAATAGCATCTTCGCAAAGAATTAAATAACAGTGCTTATAGAAAATGGTAATAGTCACAGTTCTAATTTCTGTCCTGTTTTCTTCTTTGTACATAGTAAGAAGTAACTTAAACAGAAAACTGCCTTCAGAAGTTACATGGGCATTCATTTAAATTTGAACTTCAAACATTAAAAAATAATTTAAAGCTAATTTTTCATATGTATTATCTAAGCTACGTAATCATGCAGGTAGTGAAGCCTTACTGCTTCTCTCACTGAGACTGATAGTGAAACATTATTTCTGTTAGTATATCTTGAAAAGATCAAAAAGGATTAATTAGACTAAAAACTAGTACTACTGAAGGTGTTAAAAGAGCTATACTCAAGGGGAAAAGGAGTCAGGGATTATCTACTGAAATGTTTAATTAAAACAAAAATTATGAAGAATTATATTTTCATTACCATGACTTTTCAAAACTAGGAAAATCCCGATTTGTTGTAAAAATAATGGGTAGTATCATAAAATCGCAACAAAATGGACATTTTGATATAAACAAAGATTTGCCAGGAGCAACCTATAAGACATTACTGGATATGGAAGCAAAATATATGATTTTTTCTAGACTTGTTGCTCTATCAGCTGTGTAAAGACTAACTTGTAGTCTGTTATTCCAGTCTTAAAAATTCCATCCCCCCCCAAAAATACTAGTTAACTTAAATGGATATTTAAATGGAATTCAGTCACTAAAACTGCTTGAGTATTTTGAATAATTAAGTTATTGTGAAGTCACAATTTGCTTTGATTAAAAAATGCTATTTGTCCCTATTTTAACTACAAGTTGTATCACTTTTGTTGCAAATATTTTGTAATTTCCTGTACAGTAAATGGAACTAATGACAGAATCTTAAAAGTGGAAAGGACCCCAAAGGGTCATCTGATCAACTTCCATGACCTGAATTAGGATTGACAAAAGTTATTTTATTTCTGATATACAATCTCTAGTGATGGAAACTGCAATCTCAGCAAGCAATCTATTCCCAACTTCCTTATTATTACTGTGAGAGCAGTCTTCCCTATGGCCAAAGATGAATCTCCTTTACCTCAATTTTTCTCCTGATCATTCAGGTGGAAAAAAAATCCCCTTCCTGTTTGCAACAGCATTTCACATTATTCAGAATGTTCTTTTCCCTTAGTCCTTTCTTCTTCAGTCTAAGAAGCTCTATTCCTTCAGTCCTTCCCCAGCTCCATTTTTAATTGTTTACTAAGTGTAACTTTCCTTGAACTACTTAGTTGCTTTGCAATTTTCTTGAAACACAGCTTTCTGCAACTGTTCCACAACTTTCTGCAGCTCCCATGACTGGGAACAACATTCCTTTAAGACTTTCCCAGTACCAAAAAAAAAGGGCAACATTTCTTTTCTATCTTAAGATAGAAACATCCTTTTAAACATCCTAGTATGAAGCTGACCTGTTTTGCAATGACATGATGCTACTGTACTAGCTAAAACGAGTCTGTCTTCCAGTGCACTGTCAGTCTTTCCCAGCTTTGTATCAACCAAAAATGTAATGAGTATCAGCCAGGTTATTAATGAAAACATTGGAAAGAACTGGACACAGACAGACTTCATAGAAGTTTATTAAACACATTCATTTGGACAGAGAATCATTGTTAACTACTATGAAATAAGTAGTCACCATACATGGCAATGATTTTTCCCCTTCTATTAACTGAGTAAGATCCAGAGCTACGAGTGGCTGTAACAAGAGACATTCTGATGTGAAATGTCCTACATATGATCAGAAGCTACAAAATTGAGATCTCCTCTCCTCTGTATTTGACTGCTATAGCCATCAAATCATATATATCTGTCAGTTAGAAAGTTAGAAGCAAAAATAACTGAAGAAAGGCTAGCACCACTAATTTTACACTATTAATATTTTTGCTAACTTTATTTTAGCTTATGGTAGTAGGCTATTAATAAAGCATAGATCAACGAGGCAAGTAGCAGGGAACAAACCAGGGCAGCACTAAGATAATGGAATTAGTTTTAAGGATTGCTTGGACCTTTGTCAACTTGAGAAGAAAAAACACATTAAAAGGCAAAACAGTCAAGATAAAGCTACTTAACCACAGTAAACCACTTTGTTACAGCAACGTGACTTGATGTATTGATTAAGTCATAGCGACTATGAGGTGTTTTATGCTTGGGTCTTCCCTTGAAATGAAGCAGGGATGTGGTCAGAACTCAAAACCAGACTTCGTGAGTTTGAAAATTCATGGATCCACCAGCGTAACTGAGGCTTCTTAGCCTTTATCTGCAAAGACTCTTTACTGTCAGGAATGTAACCAACCTCAAAGCACATTAAAATGTTCAATTGCTTTTTTGGACCTTTGTCCAACAGAAGATGACAGCTATTTTTCAGTATCTGCTTCTTGGATCTTCTTTTCAGTATCTTCTTCTATTCTTCTCTTTGTACATTCAGGAATGATATTAGCCTTTTTCACTTCTACATCCTCTGGTACTACACTTTCAGCTGTTGTTCACTGACCTCAGTCCTTTTAGCTAAATGTTCCAGAACACAGTTTCTCTGCTTATAGATCTACATCAATTGCTTCTAGATTTAATCACTGTGTTAAACTGCACTTTGTTTCAATGGGTCAAATACACCATCTGTTCCACTGATTCTAAGTGTCACCTTCAGCCTAACACAGTACACAGCACTTCCTCGAGTTAAATAGAGCACAACTTTTAGAAAAATATCCAATACTGTTTTAAAATGTGCACTGAAGAATCAATAAACAGCTCACAGCTCAAGATGAAACTTGTTTTAGCAGACAATTATTCTTTGCTTTACTGCCAGTCTGAAAATTAATATCTTCAACTTCCACTGGGTCTTGTTACCACTGCCTGCTTGGCTGAAATGGTCAGGTATGTTATTATATTTACACTTGCATTTGAGATCCAGAAGGATTTTTTCCCCCTGAACTGTGTTCAAGAAAACAGAAAACTGAGAAGGGAACATGGTAATAGACAATAAGTTGCTTTGTGTTATAAAGCCATCATTTTATTCAACATAAAGAGAAAACAAATCTAATGGGCATTGCATATAGTCCGTACTGAGCCCAGTGCCCAAAAAAGTAGTTGTCTTCCATCCCACACTCTACATAAATCATTATGGCTAGCTCTTTCAAATGAAGAAATCAGTCCTATAAGAAAAGACTCTCAATTTTATCTTGGAAGAGTGATTGAGTCAACAAAACAGAAAGCATTTACCCTTTGTTTGCAGGTTACAATGCATTCAGGATGCCTGCATAGGAAGTTGAATGCATTCTGAAGCGTAAAAAATAAGTTGACAAACTTAAAGGAGATAGTGACTCCACAGAACACTACAGTCAGTGGCAGAGAACATGGATGCACTAAGGGAACACATTAGGAAAGAGCACTGGTAGTCGGTACAGCGATACAGGCACTTCATGCATTATATATGTGAAGAACAGGGTGCAAGGCACATGTAGTCTATCACATAAGACTGTCATACAATGCAGCAAGTATGGAAAACATATTGTCTCTATTCCTTTGTTAACTATGAGGACAAGTTCTTGCTACATTAGGTATTTACAAAAACCTCATTTTTGGACATCCAAAGTCTTATATCCAAGTACATCAGTCTTTAAAATATCAAAACAGCCTTATGAGGCTGTGATTCCCATAAGGAAAACTGAGACCTCCCCCTAGGAGATAAAATAATTGGTTTTGATACAAATTAATTTCCTGAGACCCAAAGTAAACTTTCTCCTGAATAAGGTTCCCACAGCAATAACCCAACAATATCATTGAATATTGCAGCAAAGGTCTTTGATCTTGTACCACAGTGAGCTACATAGCAGGGCGTTACCAGACTCAAGGTATGAAACATAACCAAGCAAAACAGCCAGGCTGCTGCTTTTAGGAAAACTTTCCAAGTCTGTCCTCTTTCAGAGCACTTGATTTTAAACGTGTTAGGAGAAATAGAGCCACCAAGATGATTAAGGGAGTGGAACATCTCCCTTATGAGGAAAGGCTGAGGGAGCTGGGTCTCTTTAGCTTGGAGGAGACTGAGGGGAGACCTCATTAATGTTTATAAATATGTAAAGGGCGAATGTCAGGAGGATGGAGCCAGGCTCTTCTCAGTGATGTCCAGAAATAGGACAAGGGGCAATGGGTGTGAGCTGGAACACAGGAGGTTCCGCTTAAACTTCAGAAGAAACTTCTTTACAGTGAGGGTGACAGAGCACTGGAACAGGCTGCCCAGGGAGGTTGTGGAGTCTCCTTCTCTGGAGACATTCAAGACCCGCCTGGACACCTTCCTGTGTGATCTCATTTAGGTTCCTGCTCTGGCAGGGGGATTGGACTAGATGATCTTTTGAGGTCCCTTCCAATCCCTGACATTCTGTGATTCTGTGAAATAGAAAAATACTTATGTGCCCGCACTTCCCTTGTGGGGGGTGTGGGGCAATACGGCGGCATGTCAGAAGAGCGCAGCAGTATTGGCCATTCCTGCAATGCTAGTCTTTGACCATGTGTCTCTCACTACGTGGTGCTGTCACATGTGTTTAGGCCCAGGCAACAGCTTGGTGGAAAGCGAACGTGTTCTCTCCCTCAATGCCGTGCTCGCTCTGAGCACCTACGTCTTCCCGAGG
>NW_010322392.1:0-11004 GCF_000700745.2 Antrostomus carolinensis
ACCGCACGGCACGGGGAAGAGCCGCCCTGCCGCTGCGTACGGCCGGGGAAGGGCGCTGAGAAACGGGGAAGGGCTCGGAAAAAAGCCGGCAGCAGCGACTGCTGGGCTGAAGCGGCGTCCCGAAGAGAAGGATAGGGAGCAGCTTGATTAGACTGATTAGAAACCGATACACACAGTACAAGCAGCTTCTAACTGTTACCGTCAACTCATCTTTCCTCCTATATTAGGGGTGAAATTCCTCTTTAAACAGAAATAGCCTAAAAATATGATACTTTTCCTCATATGACATATACATATATGTAAAATCATGGCACCTGAGTAGAATCATAGTATCACAGAATGGTTTGGGAGTGACCTTCAGAGGTCATCTAGTCCAACCCCCCCGCAGTGAGCAGGGACATCTTCACTAGAGCAGGTTGCTCAGAGCCCCGTCCAGCCTGACCTTGAATATCTCCAGGGATGGGGCCTTCACCACCTCTCTGGGCAACCTGTTCCAGTATGATCTACCACCTTTATATTGAAAAACTTTTTCCTAATATCCAGCCTAAATCTCCCCTTTTCTAGTTTAACGCCATTACCCTTCATCCTATCGCTACACGCCCTTGTGAACAGAACACCTAGAGTGAAATATAATACAGGGACTTGACCAGTTTGCATACTCTGGTTTTAGTTACTGTTCCAGTACCCTTAAAAATGCTACCTTGGTTACAGGATAGAGTCAATGTTTTTCTAATTAACAAAGTAGAAACATGGCAGTAACACGAGAAAGATCTATGTTAAAGTAGAAAAAAAATAACCCAACCAACCAAACAACAAAAAAAAGCAGCTCAAGGACAGCTTCGTAACTCGTATGCATCTGGAATTCAGGCTTCATAGGCTTTCTTATCCTTTGAGTTCTACCACCCTAATAAAGCTTTTGAAAGTAGTGAACACGTTTACATGGTGCTAAATCTCAGTATTGGCTACCTAAAACAAGCCTGTCAAAAGCATTCATTACTATATAAAATAATTCCGAAAAAAAAATGCCAGTGCCTTTGAAACAAATGTCAAAATGAAGGTACATAGGAGTGTCCTTTACATGAAAGACTTGCAAGAAGCCTCAGCAAGCAACATAAAGTGGGCAAGAACAACTCTTGACCTGGCTTCATTCTCGCTATCCAGAGCTGGATTCAGCACTGGATAATATAAGCTGGTTTACTACATGATATCAGAGCCAATACTGTTGGACACATTAGAGAAAACCTAAAAACTTTCAAATCTCTCACAACTGTCTAATTAGAATGGAAAATTTAGTCCATGAGGTGCCAAGCATCAGTTAAACTGCATGTGGTTTTGGCTGCAGAGTATCAGTGACTCTTTCATAAGCAAGATGTGAAACAATGCCTTTCATCATTGTTGTGCTGTAGTTTCACCCGTTGTCCTTCTCTCTTTTAATGGTTTTATGGATGCATATGATTACCTTAAGTTATGCAAAATTATTTCGAAAGACCATGCCACTGGGGAAAAGAATGGCTTTAAGTTTGGACATTGTGGATTATCGAGAATAGCTCATAGCTATTCACAGTAATCAGCTGTGGATAATTCAGCACTGAAGAACCATGCACTTACTTGGCCACTGAATACTTACTATCGTATTTCTCCTCCCTGAAATCAGCTCTAGTGAAACTGAAAGATGAGATCAGCAAAAGATAGCAAGGAGAAGCTATGGCATTGTCAGTTCTTCCCCTGTTTCAGGTCCACTCTGGGAATGGATCAAGATGCCTCTTTTTTCAAGGATGCAGCTTCGCTTCCATTGTCCTTTAGCCTGGAACACTGAAACAAAAGGCACCCGGCATGTCACACTCTGGATGTTCTGAAGCTACAAATAGTATTTATCTACAGTTTTCACCTATAACATTAAAAGAAATGTAAGGTTTTCAATTTTAGAAATGTGGAAACATCATCAAAGATTTAAGTGCATTCTTGGTAATTTCATAAAAATGAGATTGCAGGATTGCTAAGATGTCACTTCATTTTAATTTTAATTTAAATAATTTTAATTAAACTGTATAATAAAATCTGAGAATCAGACTGGTTTCTTCTCTATCATCATTAATAATGAAGATCTTGTAGGTTAAATTACCTTCCTTAACAATCAATTTATCCTGAAGTTGTACCTGTGCAATGCTGCTGAAAACTAAAGTGATTTCATATATTTCAGACCTAATTTAGAGTTAGTGCTGGTGAAGTAAATATGACAAGGGGCAATGGGCAAAAACTGGAACAGTGGAAGTTCCAGACAAACTTAAGGAAAAACTTCTTTACTGTGAGAGTGCCAGAGCCCTGGGACAGGCTGCCCAGAGAGGTTGTGGAGTCTCCTTCTCTGGAGATGTTCAAAACGTGCCTGGACGCCTTCCTGTGCAACCTGCTGTAGGGAACCTGCTTTGGGGGGTTGGACTGGATGATCTCCTGAGGTCCCTTCCAACTGCCACCATTCTGTGATTCTGTAAATCTATATGCTTTTATAATGTATATTAAAAAATAGCAAATCCCCTGCCTCTAAAACCTCACTTTTGAAGTTCTCACAATATTTTTTTTCTATTAGTTCTGAAACAAAGAAAACACATAGTCATCCATCATAGTTTTTTGGATACAGAACCAAAATAAGCTCTGTAGAAGGCTAACTCACATCTTTCAGAAACCAATATTATTAATTTTTAAAATTATTTTAATCATTTGGGATTGATCTGTTCCCTGAAGTTACTACTGGAGGTCTATAAAAGCCCCTCAAGGACTAACTGCAGAACTCCGTGTCTCTATCTCATTGCATACTGCATTAAGACAATGTGTGATTCTGGGAAACCCAAATCCTAATCTAACCTTTTCATTTAGAAGCTGTCCTTAAAATACAGCCTTAGCACAAGCTGCCAGGAAGAATCAGAACAACTCTGCCATGCATTTGAGCTACGGGCATATATTTCTTACGATGATAGCTACAGTTCTGCTTTTGTAGCAATTAACATCAATTGTGTTAACACACAGCTGTGACAAGACAAATAGCTGCAGTTCAGTGCTATATGATTTTTAAAAAAAATCAAAATATATTCTAAACCATTCTTTAAGGGAAGATGTGGGCAATATTGTGTATGTTCTTTAAAGAAAAGTCTATTTCATCACAAGGAATTCATAAAACTACAAAGTTTCTACATTTTAAAAGGCTTTTTTTTGTTGAAACTGTTTTCTTCCTTTTAATTTAATTTGTATGTCCTGCAGACAAAGCAACAGGTTTGCTTTTGCACAACATCAGAAAGGACCTAAAAGCCGTTTGCATAAAAAGATTGCTTTCTTTTCCTGTCTTGCTTACACATAATCACTAAAATCTTCTTTAATGTTTTGCCTACTGTATAGTTAAGATCTATGGAAAAGAGTTTAAAATTTAGTGTAAAGCACTTTAAAAGCAAAATGGAAATTAATATTCACAAAGGCTGCATTTGTTTAAAATGAAAGCAAAGACTTTGGTAAAAAAGAAGCAATCGAATTTTGAAGGGATTATATTTTTCTGAAAAGAAATAGTGTGACTGTGAGGTCAGATTAAAAAATGCTAAATTAAATTTATTTCAGGAAACAGCACACTACTATGAGAAGAAATACATCAGTGCTGTGACTCAGCTACATTTCTAATATAAAAAACTAAGAACAGTGGAAACATAAATAAGGGTACCACAGAAGTGAACACTGCTGTTTTGATTAAACAATCTCAGGGGCAATAGAATATATTATTGGAGTACACCCTTTAAACACTGCCCTATACAAAATGAAAACACAGAGAGCAAAGGGTTTTCAGAATATCAGACTGATGCAGGGAAGATAATACAGTAATGTTAAAATCCTGGGCATATATTCGTTGCTGTTTTTTTTTTTTCTCTTAAGTAACCAGTGTTAATAGATCCTTCCTACAGTGACTATCCACTATCACCTAGTCCTGTCTCAGCTCAGGCATGGGGCCACAATAAAGGAAGAATTAATTCCTTACCTTTTTTCGTGTGTGTGTGCTTTTATTGTTATTTTTGGTGTTGGTTTGGGTTTTTTTGGGGGTGGGTTTTGTTTTGTTTTGTTTTGTTGCAAGATCAGACACTAATTGAGCAGGTGGTGAGTCAGAGTACCCAGGACCAAAATCAGGCCTGGCCAGTCAGAGGGACCACTGGGATGCAGTTAGGGATTGCTGAGCACACGGATCATGTGAATTATTCTCCCTGTTCCCTCCTGTTAAGCCCTGACCTCCCGCTCCACAGCGATGGTAAAGGCTGTCCTACCTCTCCGGCTGCTTTCAGCATACCATGCTCAAAGAGGTCCTGATACCTTGTGCTCTCTCTAAAGTTTCCAAAATATTTTTAGCTGAGAAGGAGTGTAAATCTAATTCCAATCCATAAAATTATAGCCTGCCTGTCTGAATTAATCTGCAAATTCATTTAGACCCAATGTTACTCTCTGTTCCCTGCTTGAACTGGGCGATGTGGTTGCGCTTGTACAAGAGCTGGTAGCTTTGGAACACCCTAGAAATGGCTGCATCTTGTTATACTCTGCACAGGAGAGGAAGGGGACTGGGAATGCATCACCCCTTCCCTGCCCCAACCCTTTGAAACATCACTGGCAAGTCTACCATGATAGACCCTTCTGTCTTCATGGTCCCTAACTCCCCCAAATAGAGAAGAAAATCAACCACCACAAAGGACACTCACTGCCTACTTCAGAGAGTGTAGGTAAAGTTTACTGGCATATTTGCAAAGCAAAAAAATGTATTTCATGAAGAAAAATGATATGCAAGTGAAAGAATATTTAAAGCTATTATTTGCCTAAAAGAGACCCTGGGTCCTGTGAAAAGGGCACTTGCCTTAAAGCCAAGGTCCTGGTTTCTTGCTAGATTGGTCCCTATTAGCTAAAACCACTTTCTTTCCCTGAAACTCAGTAAAACAGAAATTATGTGCAAGTCACACATTACAAAAGCAAATGTGCTTTAGAAAACTGACTGTGGCTGCTTTCTTTAAAACAGACTTTCTGGCCAGTTCAAGCCTCTGGATTTTTCAGTATCTGTTCCTCTGCTTACTCTCACTGATTGTTGCTATTTTGGTCTTCTAATGAAATCAACATTCTGGCAATCTGGAACATTTAGAGGAGATAGAGATGGTGTTCTGAGAAAACTGCTGTGATGTTTCAGTTGGAGAACTTCAATTATCTTTTAAAATTAATTTAGTACTAAGATGCATGAGAGCAGAAGATTGCAGTACCAGTTCTTGAAGACAAAAACTCAAGACTTGATTTCCCTGCCGTAATTGCTACATAACAAACCATAACATAAAAACAAAGATGAGAACTTCTTATTATAATCTGATGAATAATGTATGATATATAAAGCACTGTGAATAAACATTAAGCCATCAGTCTGGGAAAGGTCAGTAGAAAGTTATACGATCCTTTCTGTGTTTGCTTGCTGAATGGAACTTCTCAAACTTACTTTTACATTCAAAATCATCTGAAGTAGTTTTACTTTCATTTGCTTTCATTTTATATTTCCTCCTTGTGTATAAAATTTCTGATGAGTTAGTGGAGTCTTGCTATAAGACTACCCAAACAAGCTTACGATCTTTAAAGAAAAAAGTAACTGAGTTAGCTCTTATCAGCAAACTATTGATTTACTCAGTTTTCTCATTGGAAGACATGGGATGAATTTACAGTGTGTTTTTTCTGTTTGTCCAGTTAATAACACAGTTGTATTTCAGCCAGTGCCAGTAATCATTCAACACCCTGTGAGTACAGTCCTACTGTTAGTAAGTAGTATTTGTTCCATATAACTGATTGTCTACTGCAACTCATGGTGTTCCTTTCTCTGATCAGTTGATATCACAAGCAGGGTAAGTTGGTTTCTATTTGCTAGTACTGACAAATACTCGTAACTGTTGAATGAATCTATTGCATAAGAAAAACAGCTCTTCAAAATCACCCTGAAATTGCTTAAGATGCAAATACTTTTATGTGTATTCACACTTACATTCACTGTGCTTCTGCTTTACACCACCATTAATGCGGGAGTAAAAAAATTCTACCTGAGCATGGAAAAATAATAGAGGTGCTACATACCAGGAAAGCATCTCTGGCATTTGTAAAAATAGGAGTATTGATTACAAGAGTATTTTTCAAAATTTTCGCGCTATTTGGATACCTCTTGTATCAACTAATTGATGCCTTCACCATCATCAACAAAAATAAACATCAGAATTAAATCAGAATTAAATTTTTAAAAACTAGTGCCTTTATTTGTATATGATAGAAGCAACAAAAGGATAGGAGATGCAGCTGGCGTGACAACAACAAAGGACAGGAGCAAAACTCTACATCACACTCGGTGTCACAGCACACATACCAGATTTGCTCTGTGGAGACACACACTTGTTCAGGATTTGCAGACATCGGCAGTTGTCTGGAAGTCTGGCAGATCCACGCCAACACCAGCTAAACAGCAGATTATCACCCAAAAGCAGAAGGCTGCACCAAAGATGGAAGGAGCTGAGAAGTCTGGAAACTGGTTCCTGGGAAGGAGATGCAGCACAACAGGCAAGGATGTAGGATCAGCACGTGTTAAACATCAAGCTGTTTTTGGAGGGCAGACTTTTCTAATACAATCCGCTCCATTTGGAAAGGAATTCGTTAGCAAAGCAGCGAGTTGGAATTCTTGCTCCCATAGCCAGGAATGAAGATATCTGGATTGGTTTTTAATCTACTGCAGTTATTTGCATGGTGTGTGGGGGGTAAGGTTTCATGCAGAGAGGTCCTTGTTGTATCATCTTTGTTGGTACTGTTTATCTGGTAAAAATCTAAACAGAACCATCCAGATGCAAAGAGCGAGCAATGCTGTTAGCCTTATCCAGATGCAACTTGATGCCACAGCAACTTTTAATGCACTTTTATCTAACTTTTAAACTTTTCATCTATCTTTTGCTAGATGCTGTAGCTCGAACCAACATAATTTTGCGTATTGATTCTTGGACACATTCTGAAATCTTTGTCTTTTTTTTTATATCTTACCGGCACCTTTCCCAAGACCCATTGGGTGCTTTCAGACCACCCGTACTTCCAAATGGCCTGGCCCATACAAAGGAGTAGGAGAAAAAAAGGAAGCTCCTGTTGTAGTGTGCAGCTGGGACGTGGTGGGGCCATGTATGCACAACAGGAATCTCAAAAGATTTCTCAAAAGACTTTGAAGAAAAAAGAGCCTACTTCTCTTTAGCCAGTAGTTCAGGAAGATGTTTCCTGAATATCTGGGACTGGCTGTGGTAGGAACAGGTAGGACAAACACCAAAGAAACATCAGAGTTCTCTTCTCCAAACTCCTGTTATCCATACATTTTTACTCACTGTATTTCATGGTGACAGGTCTTTGGCTACAGAGAGCCTGTGATATGTTGCCACCTAGGCATATGCTTAGAGAGCAGATCTTCATTAATCTACATCCTGAATTGTAGAGTTAGAGGGGAACTCCCTCTGCATGATTTTCTATTTACTGAGTTATCAATCAGTAACGCTCAAGGATATCAACTTCGTTTCTGTGTTTTGGAGGAAAGTGGCTTCTTCTGCCTGTTGTATTTTCCCACAATAGATCCTAAAACCATAATGATAAAGCCATTACAAGCACCTAGGGTGACAGCCACTAACGTAAGCACTGAGAAATACCCTCCTCATAGCGGTATGGCCAACTTCACATTTTCAGCTGACTTCCATTATCTTCTTAGTGATCCATATATAAAAGCTGGGAGTGTAATCGAACTAAAACACGTGTCAAATAACAATGCCTGTTATTAACTGCATATGCAATCAGCTCAGGACTCACAGGGAGATACTTGAACTTAATAACAAAAGGCATGATTGTGACCGTTGCTAAGTCTACCATTAAGAGGAAAAGAGTTCTTATTCATCTGCATGGGCTACCTGCATTAATAAACTTTTGCTTGTGGCTAGAGAACAACAGCAAGTTACTTTCCCCCTTCAAGAGGAGCTTGGTTGAGTGCTGTCCTGCACTACCCCTTACACTTGGCAGATTGCAGACTTACAGCTTTTCAGAACGTGACAGTGCAACCCTTTGTATTTCCACTTAGAGAAATAATTATCTCAGGTTCTAAAACATGATCAGATTTATTTTATGTTTCTTAGAAAGCGGTTCCTCACACCAGTGTTAGATTCAGTATATTTCTCTGCTTCTTCCACTACACTTCCTTTGCCATTCTTGAAGTCGGGGAAGAAAACAAAAGCAGGACTAGTTCTAAAATTCCAACCCACCACACAGTACCTAGTTTAATAATCCACATTAGGGATTAAAATTTGAAGCCTTTACTGGTGAGGAACTGCTCATGGCTCTTACGGGTGTGGGCAGAGCTTTCCCATCTGGCTTAGAGGTAGCCAATAATTATCTATGACCTGTGTTTTTAATTTCTTCTCTCTTCACTAAGAAGTTGGTATTACTGTTTTTTAGTACCTTTACCACTCCATGTCTGTACTTTCAGTCAGCAAATCCACTTTAGCTGGCAGTGCACTGCAAAGTTCCTCATGCAATCAAAACATCTGGATTCTATTAATTTCTCTTGTAGGACAAGAGAAATTTGATGGGAAAAAATGAAGAGCAATCAGCTTTAATGAAAGTGAGCTGGAGCCATGCATTTGAACCTTCCATCAATGTATTTCATTCACTTTGTAATTTTATACCTTTTTTGAAAATTAAATCCTTTCCATGTGGCTCTGTTCCTTGTTGCTTCTAAAGTTAAAAATTGTTAAGAACAAAAATTAAGAACAAGTTAAGAACAAAAATTAAGGGGAGGAATAAAGCAGAAATGTATTTTTCTACTTCTGTAAGGTTTGGGGAAAATGATGTCCAGCTTTGCCTTCAAAATTTGCAATTACCTTATGCAACTACTGAGTTGTACTACTATGAGACAACGAATGTTATTAGGCAATGACTTGGGACAATAACATCTGCTACGTTGCCTCACATCACCCAGCTTGCAGGAGCCACTTTTAAAAAAAAATCAATTTTGAAGGGATGTATTAGAAGACACCATTTTCAACTCATTTGGAAGAGACTGTATGCCATGTTTTCTTAAGTGGCATGGCTGTGATTTTATCTTTTGTTTCATTAAACTAGCTATATATTTACAAGTGGGGTTTTTTCCATGTAATTAATAAATAAACAAAAAAGCACTGTCAATTTTTTTTTCTCCCCCTCCCCACTGATTCTCCCATTTGGCTAAAATAATGTCCTACTATAAATTGGGCAGTTTATTAAATTGTTTACAGATGATACAGTTAGAATCTACTAGAAAGCTGTTGAAATAGGCATTTTAAAGGAACTAGCTTATGTTGATTTTATGTGAAAAAAAATCAGGAAAAGAAAATGAAATACATAAAAAGGAGAAAATCAGACCATCTGGATATTTACAGCAGTAAAATGCTGCCCATAAATTAGAGATCATGATATCCCCTTTCCCTCTCTCTCTCTTCCTCATTACTAAGGAATGGGTGGAAAGGTTTGCATTTTTAAAGAATCCACAGACCTAGGATACTATTGTAGGAGACAGTAGGTGAAATGACAGCTTTTCTTTTATTTCTGAATGAAAGGTGAGTATGTCTCATTTCTTCTCACATTTCTGGAATGTCTTCTGAACTCAGCTACTACTTGGATTTAAATTAGATTTTAGATAAATCCACTTATAGTAACACTGTTCAGAATCATAAATGATTACTACAATAAGAAAAGAAAATTTATAGACAAGTGACAGTAGATGAGGCAAATAAAATTAAGATGTAGTCACACAGTCCACACAGAACTTGAAAGGAATTCAAAGCTGAAATAGTTGACTTTTACTTAAAACTGTTACCTGAGATTAGGGAGTGCCATTTTTTAACAAAAGTGTTCCAAGAGAGATTCAGAAAACAACAAGCCTGTCAGCCTGATATCTATACAAACCCAACAGGTGGAAACTATAATATGGAACAGTGGACATCTGGATAAATATGACTTATCTGGGAAGAGTTAAAAAGGTTTTCATAAAAGGAAGTCCTGCCTCACAAACATAAGGCAGTCCTTTGAGGGGATCAAAAAACACGTGGATAAGGGTGACCTGATTGATCTTGGATTTACAAAAGGCTTTCAACAAATTCCTTCACTTTTAAGAAAGCTAAGCAGCCATACCATAACGTGGCTTAGAAGCATAAGGTGATACACATTGGGGAAAAAAATGTTAATTCACATATAAAACAATGAGCTTTAAACTGACTAGCATCGGACAAGATTTTAAGATTTTCAAAGATAGTTCCATGAAAACATCAACTCAGCAGCATCTGAAAAAGCAAGTCAGGTGTCAGCAATGTTGGGGTTAGCAACTGGAGTGTTACTGTACAAATCCCAACTTTATCTGCAGTCACAAGACTGTGCAGCATTCCAGACCCCCATACAGAACTATAGAGGATACAGAGTAAGGCAACAAGGACAATGAAAGCTGTGAGAGAGCTTCTCTACAAAGAATGACTAATTATTCTATTTGTCTTCCCTTGATAAAAGATGCCTGAGATGGATATGTAAGATGTCTGTAAAGTAAGTGCCTGGAAAGTGTAGCTGGGGATTGCTTGGTCATAGTTTCCTCTGATTCAAGAAGCAGAGGTCATCAAATCATAGAATCATAGAATGTTGTGAGTTGGGAGGGACCCACAAGGATCATCAAGTCCAACTCTTGTCCCTGCATAGGACAATCCCAAGGTTCAGACCATGTGTCTGAGGGCCTGGGCCAAATGCTTCTTGAATATTGTCAGGCTTGGTGCCATGACCACCTCCCTGGGGAGCCTGTTCCAGTGCTCCACCACCCTCTGGGTGAAGAACCTTCTCCTAATGTCCAGCCTAAATCTCCCCTGGCACATTTTCCTGCCATTTCCTCTGGTCCTGCCATTGGTCACCAGAGATCAGTCTCCTCTTCTCCAGGCTGAATAA
>NW_010322392.1:11048-22783 GCF_000700745.2 Antrostomus carolinensis
CCAATTTATCTGCCCTCCTCTGGACACTCTCCAGCAGCTTTAGATCCTTTTTATACTGTGACACTCACAACTGCACCCAGTACTCGAGGTGAGGCCGCACTAGTGCAGAGAAATGAATCTGTAGGATCCAGATTCAATGAAGAAAAAGTGATTCTTATGTCAAAAGGTAGTTAGGGATGACTTCCTAGGATAAGCTATAGATACTAAGAGTAATGTGGGCTCAAGAGGAAACCACATGGGAAAGGAAAAGAAATTCATAACTGTTACAAAGTACAGAGAAATTGAATCCAGCTGAGGAAGTTTTTGAGTGGAAGTCACTGAAGGCTGACTGAGGAAAGTAGTGAGCTTTTTCCATTTCCTTATTCTTTTTCCTAAGCTACCATTTTCCACCCACTATCACAGATAACATTTTAGGGTAGATGCCCTCACTTTAGTCTAAGTATGGCTATGGTTACTTTATCACAGCTCATCAAGGCTAAGGTGCTAGATTTTTTGACCAGCAGTTCTTGAAAGCAGATGAGCAGGTGGGGGTTTGACCTGGAAATTTTTTCATACAGATCTCATCAGAGAAGATCAGATTCAAGCCAAAGCTTTACCTGTATTTGGACACAGACAGATGTTAGTATTTGTCAAGTTTATAAAGTTACTTTTTCTGCCATAAAGTTGTTATCAGTTGTTGCCTAGAATTGTATCTTTAGGTTTTAGTGAAATGATGGAGATGCTGGCAATGGTTAAGTGCTTGTGGTTTCCACTAGCTTTAAATTTTTGAGTGGATTTCAAAAATTATCTCAGAATTTATGCAATTTATTTATGCTGTAGAGACCACAGAGACCTAAATGTCATAAACCTCATGAATGACTCCACTTTTACCACTGTGTCCAGTTTCTGACCAGCATTTAGAAATCCCAAAGGATGCAGAGAATGTACAAGATAAGACTAGTATTAAAAAGCAGATACGCTGTGGCATAAGCATTTAAGAAAAGTCATATAAGGCAAATAGGAGTAGTTAATGCCTGTGGAGTATTTTTTGTATAGATTAGGACATAGGAAGCTCTGGGTCTCCCCATCATGGGAATGGTTTAGTTACAGACTTCAAATGTTTTTCTTACTGCAGAGCATGCAACAAATTCTCTCTCAGAAGAAAAAAGCATCGAAATGCAGGGGTGTTTCTCCATATACTGTTTTCTACAATAAGTATATGTTCAGAAACAGAGATCAGATTTGATTACTCCTTTTTAACAAAATGATAAAAGAGAGCCTAATACAAGCTCAAAACACCTTAACAGTAATTAAACATATAAATTTAATCATAAATTTATAACATCTGAAGGGCTGATAATTATGTGATTAATTTTTTTTTTTAAAAGAAGTTTATTTTTGTATTTACCAGGGTGTCATAGGGCATTTTTTTCAGCTATGTACTTAAGAATTTTATTGTCATAAAAGTATCTATAAAAATGTGCATCTTTAGGCAAAAGGGAGAGAATTTTGTCTAAACCAAGATTCTGCTTAGTGAAAGACTAAAAAACTGCTATAGCAGCAAATCAACCTTGCACAAGCTAATAAGAAACAGTTAGCCACCTTGAACTGAATTAATTTAAACGAGGCATCTTCACTCAGAGGTTGTCTAGCAAATTCCTTTAAAGACCATTCCCTTTCTGAGTATGGTTTCTCCGACAGTGTTTTCCTAAAAGTACTTAATTATACACAAGCTGTGCTTGTTTTGCTTTTCCAGAGCCTTTGACTTGTAGTCAATAAAGCAAGCACTCTTCTGCCCATTAAATCCTCATATTTATAGTGATATTTTCCTCTGTCTGATTAGGGAGGTTGTCTCCACCCAGTCTTTGGGTTACCCTGGTGCCTTACAGAGGCTTGATGAAGGGGCTCAAGGACCTGAAAGCCTGTCTACTTTTTCCAGCCATAATATTTCAGTTTAACAGAAGATCCTGTCTCTTCCTTGATATTTTGACTAATGGTCTTTGAAGAACATTGCTGTAGTGTAAGGAAGCATCATTCCAGGGACACTTAACTGACAGACACACCAGCTTAGATTTAAAGCCTCAACAGTTACCAGCTACTTAGATGCAAAGTTGTGTAACTTAAATGCCAAGTGTTTCCTCTTGCCCTTACACCTCTGAAGACCTAGAACCAGCCAACCTAAATCACTTTGTACCAGGACCTCGGTGGAATTTAGGCAGTGGGAATCTACCATCAACCCCTAGCAACCTGGGTCTCAAAGCAAGAGGTGTTTCTTTCAGAAACTAGTCTAGCTGTTTCTGCCCACCAAAAAAGCTGAACACCCTCCATCAGAACCAGCTTAATTCAAAATGCAATGTGATTTAAGCCAAGCTGAATGACTTTGGGCTTAGGTGAGCAGGAGCACTTACATTGTTAGTAGTTGACACTCAACTCATCCCTTGCTGAAGAACAGTGACCTCTTAAACCACTACAACTAGATCTGGAGGAGCTCAGCTGTTTACAGTTTGCATTGCCCCAAGTCAGCAATGGGGAACAAAACTGAACCCAGGTCTTGTAAGGCACCAGCAAATTAACTTCCCATGGAATCTTTTTTTTGTCTCATGCTTATAGTGAAGTTACCCTTTAATGACACAATGCAAATCATTCACTGATAGCATCAGTAGAGAGATCTGATACTTCATTCCACTAATCCTCTTCCCCCCTCTGGTAGGAAAGGCAACAGGCTACAGAAGAACAGGTATTATTAGGGTCCAATAATAATTCAGGTCATTGCTAAATAGCAGTGCACGCTAAACTATACTGAGGTTAGAGAGAACCAGCAAAAGAAGCAATTCCAAGACAGGGAAATGATAAAGCTTTCTTTTTATTTTATACCTGCAGTGCTGCAGGAAGCGCATGCAGGGTAGAGATGAAAATCATAAACCTAATTCAATCTGTGTATCAGTTACTCAGAGGAGGTACATGATGTTTCACTTGAGATTCTGCTTTCTTCTTTGTTTGGAGTATGAATGCAAGAAATGAGTAAGTCAGAATCTAAAAACGCCTGAAACCATTTAAGTAAACTTACATCCTAAATGGTCACTGGGAAATGTACACTTCTTTTTGCTGTTGTTTTGATTTAGCTGTCACAAGAACCATGTTTAAATACAGCCTTTTCTGCCTCATGGCCGAGTCTCTTTGTGTGCATTTCCTCAACGTTACTTACTTTACTTTGAAGGTGGGCTGAGCGTAGAAATCTGACGAAAGAGTGGGCTGTGCCCTTGATCCGAGGGAGCTCTTACATTCTTCTGAATGACTACATTTGCTGGTGCAGTACACAGCAGCAACAACAGTGTGGTGCTCTGGGTCTCCAGCTCTGCCTGGCAGACAAATCTCTCGCTGAACATCTGCAAGACAAATTTTTCATGTTCTTCTGTAAATGAATGCTGCCTAACTGTACCAGGAAAATGGGCACAGGGGATTATCTCTGCATTGCTATGAGTGGAGGGGCACCGTGGGGCTTTAGATTGCAAGGTGGCAAGGAGCAAAAGCAGCCTTTGCAAATCGCCAAGGTAGGATCATGAGAGAAAGATGTTATCGGTGTTTTGTGAACATGAGTGAAAAGTATTGTTTGTTTGAATATATACTGCTTCTAGTGAAATAGTTGGTGTGATAGATCTTATTGTGATGCTTGTTTGAATTTGTTTGCATGTTTTCCAGAGATTCTACAGGTGCTGATTATGTTTGTTTCAATAGAAAGGAATTACTACTTTTTGGCAGCTTGCAAGTATTGCAAACATTTTCTTAAATGCTAAAGGTTTGAAATTGTGAAATGATATATGCCTTTCTGCTCCTGTTTGATTCGCTGGATGTTTTTGAATGCACTCAGCATACTGCAAAACTGAATCTCATATTAGGAAATGCTGCTTCAGACATCTATTTTATGATACTTTTTCTAATCTAGGCATAGAATAAATACAGCTTTATCATGAGAAAATGTTCTTACTATTTTGGGAATCCTGGAAAGCATTACACTGAATTATCTCTGGTTTTGTAAAGTTATCCAGTCTTAGAAGCAGTTTTAATAGATGCCAAACATTCCCTCTTATACTTCATGAACAACACTGAAAATTACTGAACACTTCATAAGTTATCTGCATGTATAAAATGAGAGCAAAACAGACAGTAGAAATTCAGAATTAAAAAAAAATAATAATTGGTAACCCCAAGTTGCAAAAATATAGTAAAAAAGTAGTTTTGTTAAAAATCAGTGCTCATTTCATTGCAACAGCTTCTCTACTGGTGCAACAGTGAAGATTTGTCACGGTTGTTAAGACTTATGTAACTGTATGGAGCTGTATTCTGTTCTCCTAGACAGGAGGGACACATTTTGTCCAGCCCTCCAAGGTTAGCAAAATACCACTGGCTGAAATCATACTGGGACTGATGATCATACAATAAATTATGTCTTGTTAAATTGAGGGAGAGAGATTAAACTCTATCTTATCTCCTTTTAGTATCTTGGTAATCCAGTACATTGAGTGTTAAGTTTTTTGTATTTGGATATAGTTTTTTAGATCAGTACTTTCGCTATTTAAACTCTACCTTTTCTAAGCTGTCAATATGTTTATTAAATAGTTAAAATTAATTTACTGGATCAGTTCACTTTTTCACAAATAGCAGAAACAGTAAGTCTACCTTATTTTATAAAAGAAGGTCCTTTTAATAAGTCTGCCAAGAAAATAACATCTTTCACTATTATTTTCAGTGATTTCCAACCTATATTAATCATATTCAGTAACAGAGCTATGATTTATTGAGTGCATGCATAATTTTTCTTATTACTGTTGAGTTTTTTTGTTTGTTTTTATATTTTGCGAAATTTAAACATGTTTAAATGTTTTTTCTACCGATGGGCAACTGTTGCTTTGCAAGTAAAGCCACGGATAACAGATGACAGTGGAATCCTGCCATCTAGTGAAAACTTGTAGCTAGAACTTAAAAAAATTGTAAGTAAGGGTAAAAAGGCAAGTGGCCTGCCTTGATTACCTAAAAACAAAAGCAAAAAGCACAGTAGTTTGAACACAAGATTCTGAATAAGCTTTCTTTTCCTGATAAAAATGGGCTATACAATTTTTTATTTTCATATTCACAGCCTACACTGTGGCTCTTTAAGTGTGGATCTTGTTTTACCACTAAAATATGGGACTTGAGAACTAAATACATGGTAACAGTTGTGTCTTACTTCTAACGGGAAAATCCACCAGTAAAATATATCTACATTTAGAAAAACAATAATATGTATTTTTAGAAAAAAAAAAAAATCAAAGAAGTGCAAGTTTGTTTTCTTGAAATGAACCCAATCCAAAGGCCACGTAATACAATACTTCAGAACACCCCTTGTAAGAGTACATGCATCTCAGCATATATAAATGTTATAAGCGTGGTGGATTGGCTGCTTTGAATTCCAGATTATTCATTTCTCCATGCTTCAGAGTTGCTCAGGATCAGTGAGATGTGAAAATTGACACTATCTGGCTGAAAACCTGAAACTTAGAGTTGACAGGCCATAGCTTTCTTTGGGACTCACTCTGTTGGCAGGGTCCGCCGTGCTCCCCGGGAAGCCTGGGCTCTCTCAGAGGCGCGCAGACGTGCGTCTCCAGGTCAGGCACCATTGTCAGGTTGAGGCACAGCAATGTGGGGGGTCTGCAGTTACACTCTGTGTGACCCTTTTTGGGGAGAAACAATGTTTTCAGCTTTTATTCTGTTATCTGTGAAAACTGAATCTAACAACTCATGAAAGAATTACCCAACTAGTGCATAGTAATTTTCCTACTGGCTCCAAAATCCCAAGATTGTGTTTCCTAAACACAATAAAAACTTGTTTGTTTGGGGGTTTTTTTCAGCTCAAGGTTCAGCTTCTCCACTAGTGCATACTAATGTAGCTCCATGGAATCAGTGGGTCATTGCCAATTTATACTAACGGAGATTTTGTCAGGAGTGTCTATTTCTGTCTCAGCTCGAGGGAGCTGGGAAAGCTGCAGAGGGGTCTCTGCCTGGCTGCAGACACAACCTGAGCAGGGTATACCCCTGGGCTGCTCCAGAGGGAAGGGCACTCAGGCTCTGGTCATGAGCAGGGCAGTGGTGGTGACACAGATCTAAAGGGGAGAGGGATGTGAAACAGAGGGAAATGAGATAATCCATGAAAATGTGGCAGGGTACAAAAAAATCACAAATTCATGTTTATCTACCCTTTTGATAAAGAAAACATACTGGTTTTAAAGCTAATGAAATAAGTCACTGCAGTTCACTGCCAGAAGCAACATTTACCAGTTTGTTTTCTGCTTTTTAAAATACTGTTTTATTGCATTTATGAAAAAATACATAAACCCTCCTCCCGTCGTTTGTTGCCCAGCTCTTAGAACGTATACGCAAGTAGCATGCCTGCTAAAATCAGTGAGAGTTTGCCTGTAGCATAAAGTATTGTCTTCTGTTATCATGCAAAGTGTTAACACAGAGGTAGAGACAGAGACAAACTTTTTGCCTTTCCAGGAAATATCTCGGTATTTTTTCTCACCAGCACATAACCTAGGAAATTTTCATCAGCAAATAATTTTACAACCATTAAATTAGATGCAAGACATCTCAGTAATTTGTTAGATGTGAGATTGCAACAAATGGATTTTTTTAAAGTATCACAAAGTATCACTTTGTTCATTTTTAACTCTTAGTCAAAACGTACATTCTGAAACCACTTGACTCATTTTCTGCAGAGACATATTACTGTAGAAACTGTTTTAACAACTCTTCTCCTCCCAGCCCTGGCTCCATACATCAATTACTTTGTTATGTCCGCTAATGTTGTAAATACTTCATTAACATTTATTTTCAGTTAAATAGAAGTTGCATATTCTATATACTGTCCACATATACCACAATGACTTTTAAAAAAATCTGTTTTGAAAACTGTGTCAAAAGACATATGGTGCTAAAAAGGATAGCTTTAAATAAATGTTATAAAAAAAAAATAAAAAAGAAAAAGCAGGAGTATAAGCTAAGGAAAACAGTGGCTGTATCAGCTGTGCTGTGTATGCACCAAGACACTAAACCATGTCAGCATTGCTCTGTAGGACAGCTTTCCCAAAGCAGGAGGTGCCTGGGAAATCCCAGTACAACAGTGACCCTAGATGGCTTAAGAATTCAAGATACATAAAAGCAAAGTGACACATAATGTTCTTTCTATTTCCACTGTGAAAAATATGAAAGAATGCTTCTTAAAATTAATATCATAGATACTTTTCCTTATAAATTTCTTTGTGGTTTTTAATTTAAAATATATAAAAACTCTATGTACAAAATAATGGATGATTTTCTGGACTAGAATTTGAAAGAAAGTCCTGTGAGTTCTTCTACTAATACTTAACAATACCAGCTATGTTATATACCATGGAGCTATATCCTTTAAGAAGCATCTCTTTTGAACAGATAATTTAACGGAGTTGTCCTACAGATGATTTAGATTTATAATTCAACCATGATGTAACTCCATTAAATTACCTGGTTGCAGTAGAGGTACATTATTCTCAGCATATTTGTTACCTCCACCAAACAGTAATTTGATGAACTCATTGTTTGTATCTGTCATAGCCTTGGTAATTTAAGTTTGGGAACTTAACCAAATAGTTATAGTATTCAAGGGTGGTAAGTTCCATGACTCAGATCTCTAAGCACTCCAAAGGAAATTCAGTCCTCTTTTTCCTAACAGTATCCTAGAAGTAAAAATGAACAGATGCTTAAAAATCTGTATGAACAGTTGTGTTGTAGGTTTTCAGGCTTGAGACATCGGAGAAACTAATGTTATTGAGACAAGGTGCCTCACTTGTTATTGAATTGAGATCACAACAGTTCTGGAAGTACTCTACTCTACATGTAGTATATACAGAAATATTGCTACATACATAGATCTCAGCAAGAAAGATATCTTCAAAGGGGACCATGTTGTCCTATTTTATATCTATGAGAGCATGCACCCTGATCTCTCCCTGATTCATCAGCGGCAGAACAATATGTTCTATGCAGAACACTATGCATATGGAGAAACACACAGCAATTCTTTTCTAAAGATTTTATGTACTTTTTCAGCAACTTTTTTCAACTAGATTTTTAGAAAAAGAAAATAGTAACATTTCCCTTCCTTTAATTTCTACCATGCCAGTTTGCCAGTGTAAAACTACAATTATAATGCCTAACCTCTAAAATGTCAAGTTATTTGAAAGAACTTAATGGATATTTTGAAATTCTTACCAATGTGATTTTGTACCCTGAAAATTTTTGCTCCACTACAGATATTTTCTTATGTTGAAACATACAAAATATAACGCAATTTTCCATTGTCTTGTAAACGTTAACTATAGTCCTAATTAATCCTATGAAATACTTTGATAATTCAGGGTTCAAATCCAACCTCCTCAACTAGGCTTTATGCAAAACTTAGACACTTGGTGACTATTTTGCCAATTTCTGAAATAGACTTCTGCTGCTGCTGCACAAACAGTAGCTTTACCTTTGGTTCAGTAATGACCGATGACAACTGGCTGCAGTGTCATTTTAGACTCGTGCACTTGTCCATCAAAACGCTCAGATTTCAATTTAAGTCTCAGTTTCATCATTTTGGATTCACTGGAACCTGAAACTGAAAGTGAAACTCAAAGACTTGGGAACAACCTGAACCAACAGTATGAAAAGTTGATGTCTGAATATGATTACTTAATGCTGGATGTACGCAGAGGTGGGCTCTGTTGTGGTAGTTTGACTTTCTCCCTGCATTTCATTTATCTGAAATACTTGACACATGCAGAACAACCCCAAGTGGCTTTCATCAAGTTGACCTTTACACCTAGTCTACTAGAAAAAAACTAAAGGATAAGACATGTTAGCACAGTTGTGCTTTTGATCCTGAGGTAAGGCAAAGCATGTCACTGTCACATACATGAGAGGTATGTTAGCACACTGTTGGTCATAGAATCATAGAATCACAGAATGGTTTGGGTTGGAAGGGACCCTCAAAGGTCATCTAGTCCAACCCCCCTGCAGTCAGCAGGGATATCTTCACTAGAGCAGGTTACTCAGAGCCCCATCAAGCCTGACCTTGAATATCTCCAGGGATGGGGTCTCCACTACCTCTCTGGGCAACCTGTTCCAATGATCCACCACCCTCATACTGAAGAGTCCATCCACAAAGTAACATCAAAGCTGCTGGGTTTAAGGAAACTCTTCCAAGCTCCCATCATTCTCTTAAATTGCCACCACTAGTAAATGCTCACACTTCCTGGCAGAAGAACGAGGTTAGTAAAAGCTGAGATTCTGGTCACTACCTCCTAGTTGAGACATGATAAATATGGCTGTGTTACACCCGTGCTCCTAGCTCATTTCAGTGCTAAGTCACACAGGTGAGTACAAACCACCAGTTGCTGAAGCAGTGTATTTTTGCTCCCCTGCTTGCCTCTGCACTGATGGCCTAGGAGCACCATCCTCCTAGTAAGATGAAGGTTAAGAGACTGTTCTGTGTTTCAGATCACCTCCACATGGCCTTAAAAGTCATCTTGGAGTTGGAGCTGGTGCTTTAGTGCCTCCTGCTTCTGAAAATACTCTTATTAATGCATAGTCAAGTAGCATCTTACTATACGTGTTTGAAATGCAGACGCTCAGCACGCTGTATAAAGGCTCAGTACTGAGCTAACATGACCCTGTTCATATTTCCTTATTTGTATCAATTGACATTTGAAACAGGATTTGAATACAACTCCATGCATTAGCAGCAGACAGAGCAAGCCATGTTTAAAACATGTTAGTTGAACTTGGCCAGCAAAGGAGGGGAGTTTAGAGTTAACCTACAGGATTTTAAACACAACTTGCCTTACTTGGACTGTATTTAAAACTGTTTGTTTAAATTTGCTAGCTAATACATTTCCAAACATAGTTTGTTTTTGCAGCCTGGACAAACTCTTATTCTCAAATTCACTCTCAGACTATCTGACACAGATGGCATTTGCTGATACTCAGAAAACCCTGTAAGGTGTAATTACATATTCTTTCACATAAGGAATTATGTGGAAAATTGTGGTTTTATCTATCTTTTCTGGAGAGGATTTTGACTCCATTATAAGCCTTGACCCACTTTAATAACTGGTATATTTTTGCACATATTTAGATGCCATAGTTCAGCTTCTATTTAAGTAATTGACAAAGCTTCCATTGACAAAATGGGAGAAGCTGGGCTTTACAGAGGTTAGGTTAATTTATTTTGCAAAACAAAGGAGGAAATTAAAGTTCCTAAAATCTACTAAAATAAATTACTGCTAAATAACTCTGTTCCTGAAAATCTGCCATTGCTACTTAGAAAAATAATGAGGAAAAAAAAAAATCACACACCTTTACCAGCAAAGTTTTATATGTACTTCCAAAGGTTAGGGGGTCTGCACTTTCTAGTTTCAAACTTTTGCATTCCAGCTGTTGTGCCAGGGGAAATGTTTAGTACTAAAGTCCCATCTAGTTGTTTAAAAACTGCAGGCTGAACTAGCACATGATTGTAAACTCCGTTTTGGATATACAGAACTAAATACCAAGCTGGTTTTGGCATGCTTTCCTCAATATTTAGGCAAATACAAGCATGCTTTGGGTACATGGTAGTATTAATTTGTGCTTATTTCCAACATTGAAGAGTTTTCAATGGAATACAATGAACAACAGAATTCACACTGATTTAAGCTAAACAAACTAAAAAACCCCCAAAACAGTGTATTCCTTCTAAATCAGATTAGCTGCTTTGTATAGAGCTTTGCTTCATTTTTTAGTTTCTTTGCTGGAAACGTTTAAAATACACTGCATGACATTATTATATTTCATTGTTCTGTATTTTCTGTCATTGCATTCTTATTGTGAGCGTGAATGTAACAGTAAGACTTTTGGCCAAGTTCACATTAAAATATCACAACAGGAAATGTTGTTTACAAAGCCCTTTAGGATTGTGTCAGTTTGTGTGAGAGGATACAGCTAGCAATTTATGCATATCATGGAAGGGCTTTCTTCCAAATACAGAACTCAATGTTCTTCATATTTACAGCAGAAATATTTAGAGTAGAAATTACTTTAAGGGACTATATTTTTTGGGTTAAATGCTTAGCACTCTATAAAATGAGACTGAATTGCAGAGATAGCTTCAACTTTAAACAGAACAATTCTGTGCATGGAATTAACTGTGGACAAAAATGATAACATTTAGATTGCAACCAGTACTGGTCGTTGGCTGGAACAAAACTGGCAGTAAAAAAAAAACCTTGGATATCAGCTTGAAGGTTTTAAATTTCAGACCTAATGTACACAAGTTACACAGTGGATTTTTTTTTCCTTTTCTGTAATTTTTCCCATCTGTCCTATTTCATTAGAATCCATAGTTCATAGTCAGTGTGGATGTTAGGATGAGACTAATGCACATTTAGACCAAAACACTTCAGCATGCACCAAAATCAAAGTGCTATTTTTTGGTTACCTGCCAATACAACATGGTGTTGAGCATGACAGCCAAAAATCTTCAAAACACTTCAGCACCTTGCTCTCAGTGGGGTGCTAAGAACAGTGAAGAAGTGGCTGCTTTATTTGTTGCTTATGTGGAAGGTAAATGATGACAAAAACCTCTCTCTAAGCTTGCCAGAGCCAATGGGCTTATACCCCGAGCTCTCCATCATGTGCTGTAGTCCTGGGCACAGCATGGAATCTTC
>NW_010322392.1:22821-66329 GCF_000700745.2 Antrostomus carolinensis
AGAAATGTATTTTGAATCCTTTAAGTTTTCTTCTTTGATATCTCCTTCCTACATCTGGGATGGGGCATCAAATGCACAGGTAACCTTTTGCTTCAAAAGAGTTATGTCATCCTGGACTGTGTAGCTGTAGAATCATTATTTTATAAACTTTGATTTTTGTAAGTATTTTAGAAATATGGTCCTATTTAGTAAGCTGGATGCTTTGTTTTCTGTAAGCATGTTTTATATTACAATTCATTAGTAGATGAACTGGTGATGGGTCAAAACTATGAAGAAAGCAGGTAAGCTATGGTTTTCTATACTGCTGGTTTCCTTTGGTATGTTCTTTATAGCATAAACATGCCACGTATGGCATAAATTGCTACAATATTGAATTTCAAGGAAGTTTCTAAAATAAAGATGATGCAAGAAAATTGTATGTCCATTGTGGGACTTCACAGTAGCAGAAAGAAAAAAAAACAACAGGGGAACACAATTTACTAAGACCAAATTTCCCCTTCCTAGTACTCTGCCTAAGACAAGGAGTATCAGGAACTGCTTGTTATCTGCAGGCAAAGGTGACAAAGATGAATCTGTGTTTTAAAAACCTAGCACTTGAAATTTCTATAAATGATGCCTTTCCAAAAGAGCTAAATTTTTTCCCATGAACTCAATGGGAGCTTTGCCACTGACTTCAAAGGGCAAAGGATTGGGCCTTAGTATGTATAATATAGTGCAGTTATTTAATTAGAAGCAGATATCATGAATAAAAATCCCCATTGGGAAGGGTGTAGCAGATTTTGCTAGGGATCTACTTACTACAATTTTCTGTGTCTAGCAGAAGTCATTCTCTTCAAAGGAACAGAAAAACCTTAGATTATGCAGATAACACTGTTAAATAATATAACTTTTTTCAAGTAATTGCATATTTCATTACCAAGATGTCTTGGAAGTCTTTGTAAGGACAAAGATACTCACTTGAGTTGAAGACATTTCAGTTTGCGTATTTATAAGAGTTAAATGATTTCTAATAATAGGTACTAGACTGACATTACTAGAAGCTAGACGCCATTTATTAAAGGACTGATGATATATCAGTGTAAGCTAAGGAGAAAATTTAGACTGGGGACATATCCCTCAGTTGCAAATGTTTACTGGTTGAAGGAACTACTTGTAACTGCCCTCTTACTTTCTTCAACTCTGCAAATAAACAGGCTTGTGTCAGTTGAAATGAACATGTATTGCTTAACCCATGTAGATAACAGGGTTTTCTCACCTCATTTTGCCTGAGAGCTCATGGAACAATCCTACGAGCAGCACATTTGTAAGATCTGAAGTGCAGAAACTTCCAGGTTAGGATAGGGAAGAGGAAAGAGAGGAGTATGAGGTTAATTATTAGACTCCATGATCTTAAAGGTCTTTTCCAATCTAGGCAATTCTATGATTCTGTGATTGAGTGCCAAGCAGCTGTGGGTGACAACCTTTTCAGGAGGCAGAGCTGTGGCTGGACAAGTAAGACAGTAACTCCTTGTGTTGGCACACCCATCTTGTTGTAGATGCATCTTCAACTGTTTAACTCACATCACTTTGGAAAGGCTCTAAGGAACTGGCAAAAAACCTGCTTTTCTTCCAAAAGAATAGCATCTACAATGGAGAATTGCACAATGGTAATTAGAATGGTTGTCTATACCTGTATAATACCAGGTGTTTCCTAGAGGTACTGCAATCAAGGGGAATCACATCATCAGTTTTATTAGCTTCACTCAACCACCACTACTGGTGCTCCTGAAGAGATCAGCTCTCTATTTATCTCTCTAAACCTCTGTATTCTCTGCCAGAAATTCTTACTCTGCTTTCTCTTACAACCTCTCGGTAGTACTTTTATTTAAATATACAAGTACAGCTACTTAAGCATCACTTTCAGTGAATTCACTGAAAATTATGGGCAAACAATGCCTCAGACTTCAAACTTTGTTACCTGTGCCCATCAGTTCCAGTGAACTTTCTTTGGACTGAAAGAAACAGAGGAAATTTTTTGCTTTTCTCATCACAGAAATCTCTGAATGACTAGAGCTTAACAGATGTGGCTGGAATAGACTGATCAGCATTTTGTTCCACAAATTACATTTTCCTATTTTGCAGAGATCACTTCAAAGACCAGCTGCCATAAGCCACTGATTTAATTACAGAGGATGCATATGGAAATAATCTGAAAGAGATAAATAACTTTATATATTATCATATATTCATAATGATCTTCCTGCACATTGAAATAATACTTGCAGAATGGACAGTGTAAGACCCTCTTATAAAATTCTTAAAATTAGAAAGAAAAAATCATTACTCATGGATGTTTTAAGCAAACATTCTAACATATACTATATAATGCCTAAGATCCTTACAGGGGAGCAGCTGTTTGACATCCTTCACTGAAAAAAGCTCAACGTTTCAGAACTGTTTGTTTTCCAAAAAACTTGATACCTATGAAATCAGAATGGTTTCACCTAAATTCTCAGTCAGTGGAATAAGTATGTTATGCTGATCAATATAAAATGAGCTGCTCACAAACCTGAAGGGTTTTGTTACCATAATACATAATAAAATTACATCATTGGTTTAAGAAACAAAAATGTTAGTTTTAAAGTGTTATCTCATGGTACCCATACTGTCAGCCAAAGTTAGTGTTTGGATGTGTTGTGCATGTTTAGGAGTATCTAGGGGAAGATACTCATCATTAACCCAAACCGGAAATCACAACTAGAACAGTTTCCTTTCAAGCCCCCAAATCCCTTTGCTAAGTGAATGAGCAGTGTGCCTTTATGTCCAGACTGGATAATCACCTCTTCATGATACTGACATATTATTGATTATCACTAGATGGTGCTCTTATTCACAATCCCCAAAATCACAGGTAAGTGAAAGTAAAGACAGTTACACCTTGGAGAAATTTTGGTTGCTAGTTTCAATGTTTTCTTACTGAAGCTGCAAAGTATTGTTCAGCTCAGTATCTCCTGGATCAAATAATTTCAAAGTGTAGAATTAATGCCTTCAAGACAAACATGTAAATAAAACAAGTCAAGAAACACATAATATTAAATTAATCAAAATCATATTGTATCGATCATTCCAAATCTTCCTTTCACTTCTACTTATTATTCCCTGCATACAAATAGAACGTAATCCACTTAAGGAAGGCTCCATAAATTAGTACTAGGGTTTGATCTGTGGTTTCATAACACTCTAATTAGGACACGTTCTGATCTTTAAAAAACTAACTAACTAAAAAGTAATATTTCAGAAGGCCTTACTAAAGAGGCAGGGCTAATCACTTAAAAAGAAAATGGAAAAATATTTATGCACATATTTTACACTGTATTATGAACATTCAGTAGTAATACTACAGACAACTATTGGATACACATAGTGAAATAATAATTGAAAAAGAGTATAAAAAACCATTATATCGAACCTCAGTTTCTTCCAGCCCAAACTGACAATAGCCAGAGCAGACAGGGCGGGGAGCCCTGGAGATGGAAGAAGTCTCCCGGGTCTTGTATCCAATTTAAACCAAATTTTGAGCTATATTAAAATGATGTCTTTTTCTAAACTCTTCATTATCCTGCTCTACCTTTCTCTGCCCTCACTTTCAGTCATGACTTCAGTCTGTAACGTTAGCTCTTCTAAAACCAGGTTATTTTACTAATCTGATGAAGAACAGACTCCCATGAAGTACACCAAAACCAAATCCAGGAATGCATCCTTGAACAGCTAGGGTGTTGGAAATGTACCTGAGCTTTGCAGTTTGTGTCCATTTTTACTCAAATAGTTTTAAATTAACAGATCAGTACAGGTGTGATCCAACTCATTTTTCCAAGACTGACTCTTTATTTGAAAGGCCCTGATTCAGCTCCTAAATGTGCTACATTTTTAAGTCATTTTCCAGATCACCAGGATAATGTTACCAAAAGATTTCTGATTTCATGGTACAATTTGTGACTACAAAAAGGATTTGACTGTAAAACCACCTGTCATTCTACAAAAGCAAAAATTTCCTCTGAGTTACAGTTTTCTTCAGTGAAAAACAATCCAGTGAATCTAAATGTAGTGAGAGGACCATTAATGCCTTTTTTTTTTTCCCTTTTTTAGAAACACTGGCAAGAACAGTACAAAGCACACGATAATTAAGCCTGAGGAGATAGTTCTCTTTGTGGCCTGTCGTTTTTTTTAGTGTTACTACATGAACAAATGGAGCACTGAAATGCACAGCCTGAGAACAATGGTGCCCAGCCCCGTACCAGCCTTCTGGGTCATTCACTTGTTGTTTGCTTCCAGGCCTGATTTGCATGAGAGGCCTGGAAAAGCTGCAGAGACTGGGAATTAGCCCAGATTGATACTGGGCGCTGACTGAAGCAAAAACTAAAGATGCGTTGGCCTGTTCAAATCAGGCCGGAATTCAGGCCTTCTGGATTCCTGCATCATCCAGCTCTGAAGAATTAAACCCTGGCATGGTTCATCAGCTGGGATGAAAATAGAGAGGCAGCAATGGGATCATGTTTTAGCACAATCTTAGCTGGAGCTGAAAAGGGTGGGAAGGAATCCTTCCTCTTATAAAAAATATTTCCTTTTCAGGTGTTCTAAGCAATAGTACGGCAATCGAGCTCACCTAAAATGAGAGCCAAACCAAATCTTTCACAAAAACCTTTTACTGCTATGGACCCAAACATTTTTTTTAAAGGCTGCAAAATATTCATTGTTCCATTTTTATGTGCAGGTGTGTTGCATCAGGAACAAGGAACCAAATTTATTTCAGTGAGTGGATCAATCACGCTGGATGCGCGCACAGTGACAGTCGTAACTGTCGGAGTTATCTATTGCCTCAGACCTATGCAGTGCCTCTTGCTTGTCTGTTATCCAACTAAAAACTTCAAATGAGATCTGTGCTGTGTGGCATCAACACAGTGAGCATAATATTTTTAGTAATCCAGAGATTGCGGGACCGAGTTTAATATCTGAAGATCATCTTTGGTCCACATGTGGTTGAAAGGTCCATCTTTGGTCCACACGTGGTGTGAATAGGTTTCTTCATGATTGCCAGGCCCTTTATATTGTAGGACTTTCTCCTTATTAGGAGAGGAAATTATATGCTACAAAGTCATCTATGTTTTTATAGTTCTGTAGTATTACAGAAAGCAGTGTTCTCCCTTAGGGATTCACATAATCTCATGTTATATCTGTATGTCACTTAGAGCAAAACTTACACATTGGCCCCAGTGAGCTTAGTTTCATTTAAAAGCTTCCTTGGACTTTCTTAATTTCTCTAGTTTTACACTCATAAGATACTCTCAGGCCAGATGATGTTCACATGTGCTTGGGTTCATTTTGGCCATTTCACTCGGCTCCCTTAGGCCTTGTGTACCTCTAGTTTCTCCATCATTTTAACACCATTAGTGACAATCTAAACCAGTATCTCAAATACAGATCCTGCTACAATTGTACTTGTCTGGTCAGAAACAGATCTGCGTGACGGCTGTGCTTGGGCTGAGCACACAGCTAAGGAGTATTTAAGGCAAAATCCTTGCAGCAGCAGGGCCCAACCCCAGCCTTCAGCTCATATTGGTTATTGTGAAGCAAGTATGCGTCTGCCAGATCTGCTGAGGTTGTCCTTGTTGAAACACTCCTTCCATCTCTGGACCTCTCTTCTTTTTAGTGCAGAAAGCTTTGCTGCGTTCCTGTGGTGTCAGCCATGAATAAACGCTTTCACAGAGTAAAATGCCATGCGGGCAGAATACAGGGTGGGGGGAATGAGGGGAGAGGTTGGACTTGGTCTTCTCTTTATTCTCACAAGTTACAGTAATCTCTGGCACCAAGGCTTCTTAATTCAGGCACAGACAATGATATAAAGTTTACTTCAAAGTGCAGATTTCTAGTTTCTCCCATGAAAAAAGAAAAGAACTGGAAAGCAATCCCCTCTGATACAGTGACATTAAAATACCCTTGCTGTGTGTTTTCTTTAAATTAATTATTAGGCTTAAGTTAATAAGAAAAAGGTAAGTTTCAGGGCAAAATAATAAAGAGAAAAGGAAACTGGACACTGATTCTGACACTGAATTTAATTTATGAAGGTGCTGACCTGTGACATCTGTGTAAAGACTACGCAATCCTTAAAAAGTGTGCTTCCCAGAGAAACTTGAGAAGATACTAGCAGTTCATATAACAGGACTTTTCCCTCAAAATTATATTAGTAAAAGAGGTGTCAGCAAAGTTAGAAGTCTTCTGAGGCAATCTGAGTCAGATTATCTTCTTTTAGGTGAAAAAGAGCACTGTACATTTCTACATTCCTATTAATTTGCTTAAAATGCCACTCTTGATCTTTAGTTGATTTTTAAATGACTTCTTACATCACCAGTATGTTGAAATTTGTCTCTGACTGTAAAGGTTTCTTAGACAGCTATAAACAGTGCCATGAGATAAGGAGCTACACCACCCATCAATTTCCAATGTATATAGTAATGTGAATCACAGGGAAGCACTTGCTCAGGACACAAATAAAAAATTACAGAACTGATCCACATAAATGTGTTTTCAGTTTCCAGCTGTGCCTTCACAAGTTCCACCTAGCCTCTACTCCCTTTATTTGGCACTTGGCATTTGGGAGAGTGCTGCAGAACAGGGCTGACTTTGCCAGTACCACAGGTTTGCTGACACTCCTTTGAACAACTGTCAAGACGTTCCTTCACATTATTTTTTTCTTTCAGGAATAAGCTCTGAAATCAACACAATGCATATGAGAGGAGAAGAGAGAGTGATTTCCATTTCCTCTTCTGCTTGTGTCTCATGTTTTTAAGTTAGTATTTGACCTTTGTTGGGAGTTGAAGCACTTTCCATAGGTCTAAAGGGAAATACTACATGGAGGATTTTGGTTTTGCAGCTGCCAGAGACTTAATTTCAGAAGTACTTACAAAAAGTGCCTCTTAACTCAACTTAATACAAGATACAGTTGTTTGTTGCTTTCATATGTAGCAAAAGCAATGCTCACTCTAAAAATGAAGTGATGAAGATCTGGCAGTTTTGGATTTTACACACCGAGGTTACCTGGAGGTTTCGTGTGGCCATAACAATGCAACTGAGTTAGTCGGATCATTTAATAGTTGAAAAATACACAGGAATATCTAGTAGCAAAGTTGTAGCAACAGTAGCCACAGAAAATGAAAAAGAATCTGATGTTCTAAACTAATATAACTAGGGCTGTCAAAAAACTTTCTACGACTATGTTGGGGTGAAATATTCTGATGGCAAGTAGGTATTTTATAGCCACATGTTAATCTTTTTGAATGGGATGAGTTATTTAATTAAATCCTTAAAATAAGTAGCTCTTTTATGTGCACTTATATTTTCCAGATGTTTGATACAGTCAAGATTATCCTGTCTATTTGCATGGGCTTGTTTCTTCTGTTGCTATTTTTTGGAAATTCTTAAAACTTGCTGTTATTCTAACATCTGAGCAAGATTTGAAATTTTTGTTTTTATTTGAGTCACATAGCATTTTTCAGTTCCCTTTCTTAATCCTTATTTCTATTATTTATAGTTTGAAAGAAGAGACGAAAGAACAGAAGCCTATCATGACTTCAGGTTCTAACATTTCTTTTAATAACACTGTATATAACAGGCCATACCTCTGTGGCGTAACTCTCCACAAGCTGATGGAGCTACGCTAGAAGAACTGTAGTGCATTTTTAACAAAGCTCAGGGGAAATAAAAAACGTTTACATGGGAGAATATGACTGTGGTTTGGGGTAACACAGTATTCTTCAGAACTATTATGCTCTCATAGCAGATTTTAAGATCTTTAATTTTTCAAAATAAGAACGTTTGATAGCAGCAATATCCAGGACTTAATTTAAACTAATTAAGCAAGTAGCATTCTGTCCTAGGCTTTGTCCCCACTAATTGACTTTAACATTTACATAGAAGTTCAGTGAAATTATAATGCACAGGAACTATGATGTCTTTAAAAAACACAAAGCTTTTTACATGTGCTCTTCCATTATAAAAATATCTAAGGTACTGACACTTTCACACTACAGTTCCTTGTATCAGGAAATGGAGATGTACCCATACATCTATGTAGCTCATTGGGAGACCACAGTTGACTGATATGCTGCATATGTGAGCTATGCATCACTTAATGGAATAAAATATATAAATAGATATAAAATAGATATATAAATAAAATATAAAAATATATCTAAAACTAAAAACTGTGTATCAAATGTAAATAATACCACTTCAAATTGTGATTTTGTTTTTCAAGGCCCTTTCTTCTTGACAAAACCAGTGTGTTGCAGAAAGTTAAAACTGTGCCTTCAGTACGTGGCCATATTCCTGCTAAATCAGCCTTTGAGTAATTCCAGCAGGAAATGTGTACCTGGGAGTTCTGACCACCTGCAGTAATTTCACTTTTAAAAAATCCATTTGGAGGAGAGAGACTACTTTTAGTGTCCCAACCAAATTCCAACTTGTGCCTATGATCTTACTACATTAGTTACCCTGTATCCCTTTCCTCTTTGAAAGTTCTGGTAAGAAAATATTACTTTATGTCCTAGAAGGCACACACAGTGGTGCTTTTGCTATAGGATCGCTCTATTTCATGAACCTGTGGGCTGCAGCCTTCTGTGTATATAACTGCGTCCTTGACTTAGCCAACACGTCTTTAAGCTTTAAGCTGGCACAGATTTTGGCCAAAGGTCATTAAAGTACTTCAGAATCTACCTGGGATAAGAGATGCCATATTATGTTTATGTTAGTTCATAATAATAATAATAATACTTCAGATGAAGATAATGGAATAAAATAATAGAAAATGTATGCCAAAGTTCTGCTTGAAACAATACTCCAGTTTCTTATATTAAGAACTGTTAAAAATGGCAGCATTAAAAAACAACTGGCTCTTTCCCAAGCTACATGGTATTTGGATTTCCTTAAAAATTCAAGCTTTACAGCTTCTGAATAATGCAACCATTGTAATTCAAGGACGCTCCCCTGCTGGCTTTGATTAATTTATTTTAACAACACAGAAGAAGTCTGCTGTAGCTCCTCTGGTAATACAAATCTGTGTTACAAAGAATTCTGTTGTCTCTAGCTCTCTAATAAACTATAGTGTCAGGGGCTCAGAGCTAAATGGATGGCAACGCAACTTAAACAATTTGTCTCTGCTTTTGCGTCTGAATTTAGTATCAGGGCTTTTTCCCGCTTCAACCCTTAGCTAGTTTATAACTATATTCTTATTTCTCATCTAAGTAACACATCCAGTGAGATATTGTAATTTGTATGCAATAACAGCCATTTTATACAGTTAAAATGAATATAATGAAAAAATTTTACCTATCGTCATGTACCTTAAAAAAAAAAGATAAAATAATAATGGCTATCTGGCCAACTTTTTAAAATTTATCACAAGTCTCATGACATATGCTATTTTCCTTATAGTACCAGATACTGAAATCTGGTTCTTATCTGCATTAGAGATTTCATTAAAATTAGACTGCATTTCTGGATATTCTGGATTGCGAAGTGATCCTACCCACAAGAGAAAAAAAAAACCAAGTAATCCCACTTTTTAAAAGTTTAAATCTTTTTTCATGTGATACTAGAGAAATTGTTATTTATTAGTCATAGGGTTAATGGAAGAAGCTTGGAAGAACCACAGTCTGAGAACAAAATGCACAGTGAGGGCACCTAAATACTCTTCTATAGGCAGAAAACGAGTAGATGCACAACATAACTGCTATTAAAATAACAGTGGTTTTCAGAGGTTGTCAGAGAAATGTGTGACATGTAGATATTTCCCCAAATTCTAAGAACATGTGAATCCTCTAGCATTCAAGCAGTACGATGAGTTTGGGGAATGATACAGCACTTCAATGAAAACTGCTGCGTTAGCTTACTTATACAATTACATACTCTTGAACTGCTTTCATTCCACATAAATATTAAATACTTCTTTGTTTAAACTCATTTATTTGAAATACTAAGTAAAATTAAATTAAACAACTTCCAGGCTGTTTCTTACAGATTTCTGGTAAACTAACTGCCTGTTTGACATGTTGCATGTGTAATTTTAACAGTACCCCTATGTGTGAGTGTATATACAGATGCTTTAGGCTAACATTAAACAATGTTCTATAGCTAAGAATGTTTCTGTAATCCAAATAAAGTAGGTAGTGTTTTTATAACTATCAATTCTTGGATTATGGAGTATGTCTTCAAATAGAAATGGAAAGAGGTTTATCATTACAAACAGGTCTTATTCCCTTAAAAGGAAGTTGTTTCTTTTTTCTTCTGCTTCTTTGGAGAACTGGCTACAAACTGGAAATGGTTATTGTATGACTCATTTGAGAAGAATAGCTACAGTGTAAAAAGTTCAGAAGGGATTTTAATAAAACCAATCCCAATTATCTTCTGTTTTGGGCATGATAAGGATCGTTTTAAAGAGAAAACTATCAAGTTTTTCAGAATGCTTTAAATCAACATAATACTGTAGTGTTTTAAAGGGAAGGGGGAAAAGGGCAGGAAATAATAAAACATTTACCCCTAGTTTCAGTTCTATAGGTAAGAGAGAAATCTCCTTTCATAAGAAAACTTTACATTTACTTTATTCTGGTCTGGCCTGGAAGTGAGCTCCTGCACCCACCAGAGCAAATCAATGAGTGCCAAAAAGACACAACAAACTTGGGAATCATCACTCACTTAGCTATGCACAGATAACGTGACTTTTCCACTGTACCCCACATACTTCAGCTACTTGGAAATCCCTCAAAATCCCAACAATGTAAGTCAAAATGTTCGCAATAATAAAATTATTTCAAATAAAACATTAATGACATAAGCAGCTACACTGTGGACATTACAGACTACCACTGCTACAAGTAAATATTATTGTATTGCTGCATTGCTTTCCCCACCATAGCTTAAAGGATGCAATAGTAAAGTTAGGACAGAAAAAGGCCCTTTCCATCTTAAACTTCTGTTACTGTTTATGACTCAGCATTTGATACTTCAGGCATAATGTAAGTGCCTGAAAGGGGTAGTCTCACAGCTTCTAGCTTTTGCTCCCGGTGCCATTCCAAGGGGATGCTGATCAGAAAGTGAGTGGCGGTATTCAAGTCATCATTGTCGCCTTTCGTTACAACCCCCACCTTAGCTTTTACTATTTTATATATGAAATCCAGTCTTCAACAGGCCACTTTAAGTCTGCTTTTCTGTCCTGCAACACACAAGTATCCTATCCTTCATTTACAAAAGGGAGAGAAACTGGGTTTATTCTCCCAAAGGTAAGTTTTAATAGAATTTGTGATTGCTAATATTAGGAATACGCATAGAAAAAGCACATACTAGCTGGTGTATGTATCTGCAATATGCAATAGCCGGGTGAGGGATGCTGACTGTTGAGCAAGCATTCCATGCAAGACATGGAGAAATGCATCTCTTTTTTTTTAAGCTCAGTACTAGCTTTTTACATATTGCTACTCTAGGAGGAGAATTTTGTACACAGCATCATGAACTATAAGAGTCTGCTATATAATCCTCTCTTTAAATAGCTAAGTGCTTAGATGTTTTTATCTAAACCCCAAGCAACAGGGTCAGCGTATTTTATTTATTGTGATAGTCAAAGACAGTTTGATAGTTAAAGATTTGCTGAACAGTCTGTAATAGTTTTTGCGAGAATACGGTTTGTCTATTTAAAGTGTGGGAGATTAGAAGGGCAACCATGCTAATCGTTGCATGTGGCTGCCAAAACTCTGTAGAAACCATCTGGAGGGAAACACAGTATACAGAAAAACATTATTTTGCCTTAAAGTTATAGGCCACCCTAAAGGAATAAAACTTCATGGGATAAGTCAGGAGCTTCAGATCAAGACACTTCTTACTGTGCAGTCCAAAGGATACTATGCATAAATAATTTGCAATTATTCCACTCTAAACAAAGACAATTTGTCAGTCACAACACAAAGGTGTTAATATTTTGAAAGATTTTTATTTACTTTGTCCTTAGTGCACATATATTGTAAAAGAATTGGCTGCATTCATCACTTGTAGTCACGGCATATTCTGTGTTCCCTTAAATATCGAGTAACTATTATGTGGCTTCATTTTAATGTGAAAGTGTGTGTCCAATATTGGCCATTTATATAAATTACAGTTTCCAAAACTGCTAGTAGGATTTAAAAAAAAAAATAAAATTAAATTTCTCATGCTTATAGCACTATGGAACTTTTTCGTGAGTGTTCCTCCTAAGACTGCTCTAACTGAGGCTTGAAGTTAATAGAAAGCAACCAAGTGATTTCAGTGGGAGTTTCACATTTGGAAAGCAAAAACAGGACAGTATTTTGGCAAGACTGTCCACGTATCTGAATTCCCATTCCTAGGAAGTTTACATGAAAATGCTGAACATTTCAAGTTGTTATCAGACTAACTGCATTTGAATCTTCTTCTGAATATATGTAGAATAATAACTTGTAGTCTTCAAAGCTAAATTTTAAAAGAAAAAAATGCTTCAAAGCCCTCTCAACCCTGCTTTCACCTTGCTAATGTCTGACTAGTTGAGAATATCCTGGCCAAACAAAGTTCGTGGATGTATCACAAGCACGAGGTTTTTTGGAAACCCAAGAATCTTGCATAACTTCAGATGACTCTATGCTTTACAGTATAGATCAGGTTATACTGTAAAGGACATATACTGCTGATGCTTTATGAGATACTTCTGATGATGAGAGATCTACAGTTGCAGCCATAATTTACCATTGCAGTAGATTATGGATAGACAGAATTTTAGAATTTGGATATTTTTAATAGACTTTAAAAAAAATCTATTTTGTAGATCTCACATTTTAAAAAATGTATGGGTGAAACTGTTGTTGCTGCTACTACTGTCCCACAGTGCTGTTCAGTGTGGGGACCTGCAAGGTTAGTATTTGGGAAAGGAGGGTGAGGGGTCCTGCTGCTGGGAATGGGAGGCCAGGTGGGACAGGAGGCTCCTCCTTGGTTATCTAGTGCTCTGCCTGATAGCAAGGGGAGCGAGTGATATTGCAAAAGACTGCAAAAGAGAGACTGTGCTTCTTTTAAAGGCCTATCCTGGACCTAGTTGCCAGGGAGCTGCAGGAGGGAAAAGGCTGGCAGCAGACAGGGAAATAATTCAGTTGAATTCAATTAGAGTGCATCAGCAGAACTAAGCAAACTATAAAAATAAACAGGCCCTCTAAATCAGCAATGGGTATGACCATAGAAATCAGAGTCTTCACAGATGTGCTTTATAGTATACTGAGTTATTAGTGGTGTCTAACACGAGCCACTGCATTGCACAGTTGCAAACGTGCTCAAGACATGATTAAGTTTAGGGCTGCACACGTGGCCTTGGCCCACCTTGGCCCCTCAGCCCTCGGTCATTTTTCAGGATCCACAGCAGGCAGTGACGCAGCCAGGCCCTAATTTCCTATAGAGACTGAGGAGCTGCCACCTTAGTTTGAGGATGAAAGGAAAACAGAAGCAACAGCACAAGTAAAAGGACTGTGAGCAAACCTTTCCTTCACTCTTCTGCTAAGGACACTGCTGAACACTTGCAGAGGGCAATGGCTGCTCTAGAAGAATGACTCCAGATTTTAAAAATATCCTGAATAAACCATTGGCCAGGACACAACCCTAATCAAATAGAAATAACCCAACAGTCTACTAATACCTTCAGATATCCTGGATAATTTTTCCTCTAAGTGGTAACTAACTGATTTAATGAGAGAGATTTTCTTATTTAAAAGGAAGCATCATGAGCATTTCCTGAAGCCTGTAGATTTAATTTGTTCAGCAGTGGCACAGGTATTCATCAGCAGGCAAATACCTGATTTAAATTTATAACAGGCATTGCACTTCATACTTAAAGCCAGAGATGTGGGAAGAAACTGGGTGTAAGTGACGAAGAACTGCTTGTAATTGAGACACGTAGGTTTTCTGAACAACGCAGGAGTATATTTTCCTACTGCTTAGACTTATTTTGTTTGACAGTAAATTTGTAGATGGTTATGTCTGAGCAAAAAATCACAGTGAAATATTGTATTGATACATGAGAATAGTTAAGAGAAGGTCGTATATTGCAAGATATTGTTAGGTCATATATTCAGGATAATAATACAGTGTCCTACAGAAACAACATAGATACTTTTTTATTCAACACTAATAAGTATCTTGGGTTTTGGGCGGTATTCTGGAATTATGATTTCCTGCTTAAAGAAAAGGATAATAAAGATAACCCAAGTTAATGAAGAGAACTGAAGGAAACAAGCTTCTCAAAAAGGTTTGTGCAGGAAGCAGCATATATTTTATATCTAGAGAAAAATCCTCCGAAGGAAGTGAAAATAATAATACTTGATAAAACTGTTACCTAAAACTGTTTTGGCATTTGCAGTTGAGTTCCCCACTCCTTCAAATGTTCAAAACGTCAAGTTTTTGCAAAGCAGAGTTCTCAAGGTTTGCAAAACGCCAATGGTTTAGTTTCTGTTTTTCCCAGTGCAAAGCAAATGACTGACAGAGGTCAAACGTACAATTTGACAGTTAAGTCCTATTCCCTAGTTCCTTTCCTGTTGCTGCCTCCTTTTAATGCTTCTTCCTACAGGTTTCCAAGTTCTCCTATGTATTATTTAAGCAGCCTCAGCTCGTAGCAACACAAAACTACAGACAACACCAGCAGAACTCCAACTTAGTGTATATTGGAGGCCTAAACACTTCAACTTAGAAAAGCAATAAAAACAGTCCTAGGCTTTCAATATGTATTTCAGTATGCACGAGAACAAAATATAGGTGAGAATACTTCTGTTAGTTCAAATTAATTAATATAAATATGCTCTTAAACGAGTTCCATTCTAAACCATGAATTCCTATACAAAGATTAACATCCTGAGCACTAGGATTTAAATCAATGATTAGAGAAGAAAACCTAACAGCTAATTCTGCTGGAAGAAAATTTCCATGCTCCCAATTTAAAATCTTCTTTTGCTTGCTTTTTTGCAATCATAAACAGAAACTGAAAACGTTTGAAAGATTTTTTTCTCCCCCAAAATAATACCTTTTTTGGTTATGGACCATTGGTGCAGACAAATATTTAATTCTTGCCAGGAGCTGAAATACTAAATGGCCATCTAGTCCATTTCTGACAGTACACACCCAAGACAGGGCCACATCTGTAAGACACCATTTTTTTATCATGCTCCTTAGAATATGTAAAATAAAATGCAAAAGAAAGCATGGCTAGTTTCAAACCTAATTGTATAACTGCAATAATTAATTCTGGAAAAAAATAACCCGGTGCACAGAACAAGAGTGACAATAGGTACTAACAATCAAAGTGTATGACCAGTTGTGTACTCTCAAAGAGCAAGAGATGGGGTCCAAACCAAAAAGTCATAAACAATATTCAAGCTTCCTATCTCAACCTACTTCAGACTTCTGCAGTATGGGCGAGATGGCTGTAAAATTTTGCATTTATAGATTTTGAGGCATTTGGATGTCAGGACCAAATTCTTAGCTTGGGCCCAGGATTGTTCCAGCAAAGTCTTTTTAGAAAAATGTTTAGCTTTTATATTAATGTCATCAGCAGAACTGATTAATGGCAATGGAATTATGCTGAAGAGCTCCAGTGGAAGAGCTGGCTCCAGTGATTGTTGCAGCAGATAGAAAGAGCTGATGAGGGGTAGGGATGAGTTATGAGTCCGCACAGAATAGTCCCATTTAGCATTACAGGCCAAAACTTATGAGTCAGATACAGCTTTCTCTGGAAAAATTTATGACCTTGGGCTTCCAACTACCACGCTTTATCTGTAATCCTGCCTTTCATCCCACCTGAGATACCAAGTGGACCAGTTGTAAACACATTTTGCAGTCAGAGCCTCATGTAATCTCTCACCTTTCCCTCATCCCTCCCCTGGCTCAAACACCTGAAGCGTGGTCCTCTGATTTCCTTCTGCATACAGAGACACGAGCATACAACTTCTGTCCTTGAATCATCCACTTCTAAATCATCTTTGTCTAAAAAGCTGTCTTCAGAAATCTTGCATTGCTTAGGCTAAGCTACCTCCTACACTGGGTGTTTTCCTGCTTTATTCTACTCTCCCCTTGTTTTTTTCAGTCCTTTTCCTCTGCCCTTCCACATATATCAAATATCTGTGGTGTTTGGGACCTTTTTGGCAATTTCTACTATGTGGAACAGCTATATTGTGCTTCCCCCCTGTTTACTTTACTGGTATACACACATCTTTCCTAACATTTCTCATTCCTTCATCTGTCAGGTGTTTTAATGAAAAGAATTGAACAGGCATATTTGAAAGAAACTGTTCTGGGTAAAGGTACTGGGGAAGCCAGGTTACACAGTGAACACTGCAGTTCCGTCTGAGATTGTGAGGGTTATCAAACATGGAATTTAATCAAACCAGGAATTTAAATGTATTAACTGCTTTGCTACAAGTACTGTGTGCCCAAGAAGATATAAATGATAATGACAGTAGATTAAACTTGGTTCACAAGCCTTCAAACACACTCAGTCTGACATTCTTTTTTATTCTTCATTTATGCAGCTGAGCAAGCTTACTTCAGCCAGCGGGTGGGGAGTCTAAGAAAACTATTTGGACTGCATAACAAGAACACATCTGTACAGCTGAGATAGCTTTGAAGATATGCCAAATTTGTTTGGGGATTTTTGTGGTGGTTTTTGTTGTTGTTGTTTTGCTCTGGGTTGTTTGTTTTGTTTTTTTAATAAGCTTAAGGCTTTTCTAATAGAATCCTAGTATCACTTCCACCCCTCAAACCAAAAACAAACCCCAAATGAAAACAGCTTCAGGAACAATCACATAAGCATTTTTATGGCCCAATATGTAAAGTGCTTAACCATTCAGGTAACAAAATGGTACAGTATAGATACGAAAAATTGAATGGAATTAGCTTATGTATTATGCATCCAAACAACCATCAGCTAAACGCATCTTTGAAAGCATTGATATGAAAATACAAAGTGAAGTTGTGAATTCCCAGCGAAGATCACCTATAGATGTTTGCAAATAGCAAGATCCAATTACGGCACGCTTCAGTATTTAACTAGCCTTGGCAGGGAGAAGTAAAAACAAAAATATACTCATATCCTGGCAAGCTACAGCACATTGAATTGTACAGCATTAACTGATGTAACCATCTTCTCCTATTTAGGAAATTTTTTTTCCCTCTACATTTCTTTGTTTGAGTTCAGTAATGTAACTGCAAGTTGATAAAAAATGACAATAAGCTTAATTCCAAGTGCAGTATAAAAATGCAGTCACAGATGCTACTTCACTGCTGGCCCATAAGGAGGACTGTAAAGGGTCTGTCAGACTCTTAAAGAAAGCAGTCTATTGGCAGCTACCTTTCAGATAGAATTTGCTAGTGTTACTGATTTACTACATTTGTACACAAAATAGTAATCTACATAAATTTTAAGACAGCGTTATCAAATTCTCATACAACATAAATGTTCTAAGCATGCAGTTTGGAAGGGCTGGATTGCATTCAATGCTCTGGGGAAAAAAAAAAAAAAAAAGGTCCAATTCCTTCTGTGCAGCTAAATTTGGAAAGCAAAAGACTCCAGATGTGCTCTGCACTGTTTTATATGCTTGTAGCAAGAACATTACACTACTCAGTACAAGTAAGGCCTATGCTACCCCATGACACAGGCCACTGGCTTTCATATGCCCAGAGCATCCGTGGTGCACACTGAAATGAAAACAGTTTGGACGAGCTGCCTGACACCAGCAATAGCAGCATCAATCCCAGCAAAGAGCAAACACCCAGATATGGTTGAGGCTTCCTCAACAGGGTGCATCATAGCTCCCTTACAATGGTCAATAAGCAGAAACACTGGGAAGATATTTGCCATTTTCCTTCTATTTTCTCTGTGTCCCACATTACATAAATGTAAATTTAAAAGTTTAATTTTAAATTATTAGAGATTCAGATTCAAATGAACCTAAATGTCTAATGATCTTTTGGCCACATCTAGATATTTGCTTTCCCTCCTCCCTATTTCTGATCTTCTTCCTTCACCATGAAATTTTTTGTGTCAAGAGAACTAACTGGAAACTTCAGGCTTCCAGTTCTCTGTTAAACTCCCATTTGACTCTCACAAGGATGCAGTGGGTAAAGCAGATAGAAATGTCTTTACAAAGACCTACTGGTAGGTGTGCTGTTAGTTCTCCTGTGGTCACCGTGAGGGAGACTGCTCCTGTCCTCGCAGAACAATCCAACAACCCTCTTTCACAAGTAACCAGACACCAGAGAGCTTGGTGGAAGCATTACATGCATGGGTTGTCATATGTTATTGCAGTCTTATCTTTGAGGTTTTTTCCCTTGGATGAGTTTATTTTTTCAGTCATAACACAATTTTGCTACAATTTTTGGCCAAAAAACAAGGCTAGCTTTGTGCCAGAACAACCCAGTATAATGTGTCAGAACCTATTTTCATCTGCTTATTTTAAGTCGTCCAGAGCAACGTTTTAGCCCTTCCCACCATACAGAACTATGCCTACCTTGAATGGTTTGGTTTTTGGACTCAGTATAGCTAGGCAACAAGTGGGCAACAACTACCCCTGACCTGGTAAAACTGCATTGTCTTAAGCTGTACATGTCCAACTTTTTTTTTTAATCTCAGAAGATGAAATCAAATGCAAAATCTAGACCCAAAACATGAATTTGGGGGTTCTAATGTTCATCTCTTTTTTCATAAAACTAATACCACTACCACCTAGCATCACTGACAGAAACAATGTTAGCTTTAACTTCTGATCCAAATCCTGGAGACCCTTGGCATACCTAACTCATATAAACTGCTTTTACCATCAACTGAAGATTCAGTTTTGATTAATCTTTATCTCCTACCCATTAGAATACACTGAGAGCAATGCACCATGGCCTATCAGCCACCTAAAATAAGCTCTTGCCAGAGGAAGTTTGTGGTACCTGGTGAGCTGTGGTTCTGCACAGCAGGTCTACAATATCATAAAGCCAGGCACACCGTGGAGTCTCACAGTGCAAAGCCTGTCAGGCTGTGTAAGGTTGGTTCATGTGCCCCTGTATGACAGACTTGGAACTGGGAGTACTGGGGAGCACAGTGGGGGGATACAGGAGTCGCTGGGACAGGTTCAGTCAGGTGGAACCAGATTTACGAGCCCAAGCTCAGTGCTATTGCTGCAGCCAGCGGAGGCAAGGAGGACGCTGCAGCTGACTTCGGGAGCAGGGTGAAGTGGATATAATAGAGAACAAATCTTGCCAATTTTTTTCAAGTATGGCTTGGCTACAGAACTGTTGGGAATCATTACTGTATAATATATTAGATGTGCTTGAACAAGTTAAATGTCTTGTTTTCTTGGACAATGAAACAATCTTCCTTCTTTAATGTACTATAAATTACTGTAAAATACAAATTGAGATATTCTGTTGATATGTGGGTTTTCTTTCTGGTTTTGTTTGGTTTGGTTGTTATGCCTGGTTTCTAACAAAGCATAACTTTCAGTCCACATTCATGTCAGCAATGGCCTTATTTAAAACAGCAGTTCTTCTCAAGGTGCCTCGCAGGGTGATGACCCTTAATTCCAGACATCCCAGATTTGATTAAAGCCACATGAAACAAGTTCGTATTTGTAACCCTGCACTACTATATTGCCTGCTTTCCTCAAACACACAAAAAGCCTTTACTAAGATTACACTAACTCATCTTTATGTTGGTCACATTTTCTTAAACTTTGTCTCTCTATCACAGTTCAAGCCCAAACCAGGTACAGAATTGTGAAGTACACTAGCAGCTAGATCAAAAACAAGATCAAGAATGAAGTATGGAGTGCCACATTTATTCCTTTAAGAAAAAGCCCTTTTGTGAGACATTTTTTCTATCTATATATTATATGAATATTCTATCTATAGATATTTTAAAGTAAAATAGAAAAATCCTAGCATTTATAAATAAAGTGAGAATCTCAGTATCTCAGGAGTAATGAATGTCCACTTTGCTCTTTCTCGGTTTACTTCATTCACAAGACCATCCTACAGAGGAGACAGCAATGCAGCCTGTGTAAACCTTTGTCTGACTAGTGACTTATGGAGTAGGCAAGAAGGAACCTTTCAGTGTTCTCTCTGTAAGAGCAGACATCTTCCTCTGTGCTCTTCCACAACATCAAAAGTACGTGCTTTCAACAAGGACAATTATCACCATCACAAGCATTCCTCCTGAACGAGGAGCAGAGTCATTTTCCTTTTAAATCCAAGAATAAAACCATCGTTCCCTATAAGACAAGTTCTCCTGCTCTCTTCTTCTTCAGAAGTAAACTGCCTTTTATATTCCCTGGGATTATAAGGAGATGAAATCATATACTTCAAGTCAGTGGCTATTCCTGTCCCTCCCAAAAGTAGCTGGCTAGAAGGGAGAGGAGGGGAAAAAAAAGGGAACAGAGAATGCAAGAGCAAAACCACAAAGCTCTTTGTGGAATTGGATAAGTCATAAAAAAAAAAAAAGGTGGCAACATACAACTGTGAGGAACTACTCTGGATTTATTACTTATTTTAAGAAAGATTAACAAATATGATACAGGGCTGTTCCATGTCAGACAAACTCTGGCCCTAGCCATATTATCACAGTGATATGGAGCATCTAAACCCAAACAAAAGACCACTCTTTGTGAATTCCCTTTCCCTGTGGGTGATCACTAGCTTCATTACTGCTGTTTTATTCTTATTTAGAGGTCAAAAGAAATCTTGTTGGTCTGATCTGTCCTGCTTTCTCAGGCTTTACGTACAGTTTATTAAAAGTTGTTAAGATCTTTAATGATCACAGTCTTGCAATAAAATCTTGTTGGTCTGATCTGTCTTGCTTTCTCAGGCTTTACATACAGTTTATTAAAAGTTAAGATCTTTAATGATCACAGTCTTGCAATTTCCATTTAAATTCCCACTCCCCCTCTTCTTTTCTTCTAAAGTAGCTGCTCTGATCAAATACAGGCCTTGTATTGATTCAAGTTTTTGAAATCCCACTGGAGATGACTCAATAAAATAGGATACTCATGGAAATCAATTAATAATGCTAGCTTTACTTTTCATATCCAAATTAACCTCTTTTTATCCATCTTTCCTCATCCTGGGGAAAAAAGTGCTACCTAGCCCTTAGCTTTTAAATAGCTAAAGAAATCAAGTATTTCTGAAGTTTAAAGTCTCTGTAGTTCCCCATCTCCATCATAGAATCATCACTGTTCAGTACTTTCAAGAAGAATCCAGAGTGAGTATAAAACATATGAAATAATGTGCAAGCGATCCTCCAGTATGATAATAATTAATTATCATAGTTGTTTCAGGCTCCTCGTTATCAAACTAATGCTGAATGCTATTTTCTTACTTAAGAGCACGACATACTTTATATGCTTTTCTGATTTTCACAGTAGATATCCACTGATAATTACTTGCAATAATAATCAACTTCCAAACCAGTGTAGATTAATTACAACACAAAGTAAAATCTCAGGCTCTGAATATACTAAGCACGGCCACAGAAATTATCTTAAACTCCTCCCCACAGAAGTTGTCAGACATGGAGGTCTTTTCCTTAAAAAAAAAGATGCAGACAGAAGACTCAATAGATAAAACACTAATCAAAACAGAGATTTTCTGATTTATCTTCTGTCCATAAGTGTGTATATGTTTTCTCAAGGTTGTGAAGTGAAAATTATCCCCAAGGCTAAAAGCAAATTCCTCATATAATAAATCCTAAGCATAATGCCGCCACTGCAGTTATATACAGTGTATAAAACCAGTTGATCTTCTAATAGTTCAAATTCTAGCTGCAAAAATACTCCTGTTCATTGAATTATGAGACAGGAGCCCATTACAAGCCTTGGAAAGCAATTTAATCTTATTAATTTTCCATCAGCGTAAAGAGCTTGTAACCTTGCCTGAACATTAAATTCTAGATTTAAAAGAAAATGTAAAAAAAACCACTTTAAAAACAGAAAAGTAATTTAATACTGGTTTTTAAATTGTGGTTTTGCTTTCTGTAGGAAGCAAATATTCCTGTGGGGATCACCTGAAGGAATGCCAAATATCCATAATAGACTTTAGCACTGCATTTCATATCGTAGCGCAGACCTTTTCACAAATAAGCGAGCTAGGAGAACCTCAGCTCAGTTTCAAATGAGCCTGAAATTGCTTTGTTGTTTCTTCAGTTTTCATGTGGAACCAAGTGAAACAGAGCAATTTTAATTGAGTTTTGTGAGGAGATTTGGTTCAGTCCATTCAAATTCAATGTGAATTTCCAAGCACGTAAGATGTTTACATGGGCATATATAAAGAAGGCAAAACTTAAGTTTTCACAGCCATGTTTGTGACTTTGAAATATGAAGCTATAAACACTACGTACTTAAGCATTCATAATTAAAATGAAGGACAAGGATCATATCTATCTTCCTCTTCTAAACATCTGTAAAATATAAAGCTACTAGTATTCATTTATGATAATATTTGATTTCTTAAATAACTTAGCCTTAGTTATGTTTACAGAACAAGCTTCTTTGCACAGGCTGTGCAACAGCACTTGTGGAATACACATACAACAGTCTATGTGCATGTACTGTGGAAATACAAATAAGCAATCAACAAATCATGGAGTGTTATGCTGTGCATATGTACACCAGAGACCAGTTTTCTCAAAAATTGTTCAAAGTTTTGTTTTTCAGATCTTTTGGGCCTGAATCTACAACATAAATACTAATTCTTATTTACCTTCTCAGCCAGAAGTTGCATATAACATGCACTAACAATAGTCATAACTCAGTAGAGTGCTCAAGCACGTAATTTGTATAAATTTACAAGTATTAATTAATGTGAAGGCTCTCTGCTTAGAATTAGATTAATGCTGATAGAGTTGGCTGAACCACAGCACAGTACACAATTAGGTTCCTCTGAACACAGTGAAACATAAAATAGAGCCAAAAGAAGTCAAAATTTCTTTATATGGATTCTCTTGCTACAAAACTGAATTATTTCATATGAGATCCTACAACCTAATGCCAGGGGTATTTGTTATACCAGTCCAAAGAGCACATCCTCTCAGCATCCAAAACACAAGGCTCCTTTTTTTTATCTTTTCCAAGAGAATCATACCTTGAGTTCTAAAATTCATCTGCTAAATTGATTTCAAGTGTTAAACTTCTGTATATACTAGAAAAAGAACAGGAGAGAATAAAAAGTGCACAGCAGCTTCACACAGACCATTGGGGAAATGCTGAGTCCCAGTAACAACAATGGAAAAGGTAGGTTTCTGCAGTTAACATCTGGAGCCAGGCAGGTACAGATGCTCTGTTACCATTGCCATGAGTTTAGATTTCCCTTCATAGGATTTAGAAATGGAGATGTGGAAAAAATAAACTATAAAGAATGACAATGGTTATTTCACACAGACTGTTCACCAGAACAGTAGCACGAAGGTTGTATCATCTCTCTTTAATGTTCAGAGATGGATTCATGTGCAGAGCTCCATGCCACAAAACAATATACTTCTTTAGCAGAGTGTGCAACTTAAAATAACCTCAGTTTCTTTTCTATCTCACCTGCAATTTACAGCTCCTTTAAGAAAATATAAGCTTAAGTTTATTTTCTCCTGCCCTTCTGAGCCCAGTCCTGAAGTCTAAATTGGTCAGCTTAATGCGGCAGTTTTTCATTTTGCACTCCCACAGAACTTGGCCTTCTGGTTTGCTGTTCACCCAGACAGGTTCTAAACACCAAGTCCTTGGCAAGCCTCTTGCAGTTTTGCCTGCAGAAGCATCTAGGGAAAAATCAGTGTCTTACAAAGGAAGTTCTGAGAAGGCCAGAGGTGAATGAAGATGCAGAATTGCAAAACTGTTCCTGTGTAGGAGCTAACTGGGGTCTAAAAAGGAAATTCATAACAAGGGTTGCAGTTAGATCTAATTGGTGACCCTCTTTTCCACCTGTGTGTAAGCTCTGAAGCAGATGATTGCATGGCATTACTACTTTCTGCGTGGGAACCACAACCTTTCTTTTGTTCGTATAATACAGGATTGAGACCTGGTCCATCTTACTCCCTCCTGTCTTCAGCAAAGGGGCAGTGACATTGCTGACCTCTGTGGACTAAGAACCTCAAAGAAAGCCTGGCTTTCACCAGGACTAGGAGACAGTAAGCAGCCACTAAATTTAGGGTCTCTCTTCAGCAGAAGAGCTCAGCCCCCACAGCTATTTCAGCATAACTGTGCCAGTGGGCATCTCCAAGTTTCTCTGTAGCATAGTAGCACCTTCTGTGAGGTGCTCAAACTATGCTACTGAAAGAAGTTTTAGGACAATGCAGTGACATCTATATTGGGGTTTCTTAGTGTGCTTACTTCATGGAGGAAACATGGGTTGTGGGTTTTTGGATTGGGTTTTTTGGGGTTTTTTTTCAATAATCTTATCCCAGCAACATTTTTTTGTGTCAACTTAGTCCAAGTTAGAATAAATCAACTACCTAGAGACCCCGTGCTCAGAGACCTGGCAGTCATTTTCTCCTATCTTCTAGACCACATGTAGACATGATTGTTTTCTTTTTTTGTTTCTAGGAGACACAGGTTTAAATAATAAAAAAAAAAATCATGTTGAATATGCAAACAGGTAACAAGATATCTTGGGAATGAATGTACCCACATAAAAGATAAACATGCAAAAAGAGGAAAATAGAGCTGAGTGAAGGACTTCATAGCAGCAGGAGACTCTACTGAGTAGCTAAAAATGATATAATGATACTAAAATGATAAGAGTTAATAACCTTAGCCTTGCACAGGGAACTATGGTTCACCATAACAGAAAAAAAAAAATAATTAAGAAAATGGAGTCTCGTTAAACTTTAAAAGTGTAATGTAGATGTAAAGCATTAAAAATTATTGCCTTAATCTTACACATGTTTTACAGAGTTCAGCTAGTGATTTTACATCAAAGAGAACTAGAATCAGGCCTGCTGTCTGGCAGCCTGATGTCTGTCTGAGTCTTAGTTCTTTCTGGATTTACACAAGTGCTACATCCCAGACCTGGGCTGATGTGGTCTGCTTGCCAATCCTAAGTTTATCTTTTACAGTAGTGATGATAGAAATTCAAAGGCCTGGAGCTTGAGCTGAAGCTCAGAAGTCCCTTGCACACACAAACTGTTGGGCACTGCTGCGGGTATAAATCTCCACAATCCTTTCTGAGGATCTTACAGCGCTGCTGTTTCTACTGCTGAGTACCAAAACGACAGTATTACAGACGAAAATGCAGGCAACAAGTAATGTTAACTACAATTATTTTAGCACTGAAAATTATTAGAATGGAAGCTTACACAAAAGTTTAGAAAGAAGAGTTTATAGTCTCTAAACATAAGGTGGAACTGCTGTATACGGAGTGGATTCTGTTCCCATTGTAGCCATTGCAAGCTTTTCCCCATATTGCCTGTCTGTTTATATCCAATTTATTTGGAGAGGAATAAAAAAACCCAACAAAAACCCGCTAGTGAGCTAATGAGGACTTTTGTACACAATGAATTTCAAGTTTTCCGACTTGCTTTACCCCTTGACGTGATTTACTGATTCACCTCCTGCTGTTTAGCTTTAGTGCCCCACTAGGAACAAGGCTTCCAAACTAACTGAATCCCATTTGTTTGCAACATATTTAGACAACAGTTTCCTGGGGATCTTCTTCCTCTTGTTCAATTTCCCATCTCACTAAACATTGTCCAAGTAGCACTCAGTACCATTTTCCTACTGAAGGAATATATTTATCAGTTTGCACAACTATTTTCAACTTTTTCTAGAGAATATTATGGTTAGTAAACAGTAAGTCCCACTCTTTCACAGCAGAATATGAGTAATTCTGATTGGAATTAGTATGTATTTTTATAGCCAGCTTTGGAAGAAGCAGCACTGATTAAGGTCCAATTATAAGCAGATTTGTTGGAAGCATTTCCTTTTCAGCAACAATTGTAGTCATCTGAAAATGTGCATGGGCATCCATGGACTTATATTTTTCTATGTTTGTGTACTGTTTTTTGCTAGGATAGGGTTAATTTTCTTCTTAGTAGCTAGAAAGCGCTGTGTTTTGGTTTCAGTGAGGATTGTTATGAGAACAACGTTGATAACTACAAGGAAGGGGGGGGTGGAGAAGAAAACTGCAGTAGTCAGTAAAACCCAGAACTGACAGTTGGATGTGCCAGTCAGATATTCCACAGCATATATCACGTCATGTTTAGTGTATTAACCTGGGCTAACCGGAAAGGGGGGGAATTCTCTCAGGAATCGCTGGGGCTCGATTTTCTGGGATTGTGATTTCAGTTTTGGGGTTCCTTTTCACTCCTCTGGGATTGTTATCAGTGGGTGGTGAGCAATTGTACTCTGCATCACTCATATATATATAGTTGTTATAATTATTCTTCTTATTATTTTAAATTTACTTTTACTCTAATTATTAAATTGTTTTTATCTCAACCTACAAGTCTACCCAACTTTACCCCTCCAATTCTCTCCCCAATTCCCTGGGTGGGGGGCGAAGGGGGTGTGGGGAGGGCTACAAGTGGCTGTGTCTTGTTTGGCTGCCAGCAGAGTTAAACTATCACAACTTACTTTGGAGATAAATTCTCCCTGATAACTTTAAGCAGTGATAAGCAGGCAAAAAAAGTCAATAAATATCACCAGAGTAAGTCACCTATTCAATACGAGGGAGATCCCAGTTTGTTCCCTGATAACAGAATTACATAGGGCAGGTAGCACTGCTAAGACCATCCACTGTAATTATAGAATATTAAGTTATATACTAAATATCTAGCCTGTTTACCTTAAGAAGACATCACAAAAGAAGGTATTTGAAGGGAAAATATACCCTAAGGAAAAAGTAACTAACTTCACCATTAAATAAAAACAACAGTCCAATCTGATTACAACAGCCAATGTAGGTTCACCTAAAAGGTGGTCTTCCCATTCTTTGTGGAAAAAGGAAGAACTAGAAAAATGATCTCTTAAATCTGTTTTATTCAGAGATTCCAGGATATGAGGAAATTCATATTAATAACATCCTTTGTAAGAAAAGAAAAAATACAGGCCATAAGGCACAGGGGTCTGAAGTGACTGTAAGTTTATATTTTAGAATAATGCTCTCCAAAGACTTTTTAAACATTTGCTTGCTTGGCTTTTGTACAGTAAGTATGCTGTGAGATTTCAGGCTGACCTTTAGCTTTTGGAAATGCTGGTCTGTGCTTGCAGAACAAGCTTGCACATTTCAGCTAAACAGAAGAAGGAAAAACAGCCAGGAATGTTTTGTTATTTCTTTTAAACAAAGGAAATACTGCTGATTCAACAATATATAGCTAGAGATGCCTAAAGTGGAAAGTAAGGGAAATGTTTGATCTGGTGAACAAAATCTTAGTAAAGGGACATTTTTCTATATGTGGTTGAGAATGGTTGCCATTACATAGGTGATAAGTGAAAAGATATTTCTCGTGCCCTGCCTTCTTTTTTCACAGTACTTTTACACAGTACTGTGTCCAGTTCTGGGGCCCCCAACACAAGAAAGACATGGACCTGTTAGAACAAGTCCAGAGGAGGCCACAAGGATGATCCGAGGGCTGGAACACCTCTCCTATGAGGACAGGCTGAGAGAGTTGGGGTTGTTCAGCCTGGAGAAGAGAAGGCTCCAGGGAGATCTTATAGCGGCCTCCCAGTACCTGAAGGGGCTACAAGAAAGCTGGGGAGGGAGTTTTGATAAGGGCAGTTAGTGATAGAACAAGGGGAAATGGGTTTAAACTGGAAGAGGGAAGGTTTAGATTAGATATTAGGAAGAAATTCTTCACTGTGAGGGTGGTCAGACACTAGAACAGGTTGCCCAAGGAAGTTGTGGATGCCCCCTCCCTGGAAGTGTTTAAGGCCAGGCTGGATGAGGTTTTGAGCAACCTGGTCTAGTGGAAGGTGTCCCTGCTGATGGCAGGGGGGTTGGAACTGGATGATCTTTAAGGTCCCTTCCAACCCAAACCATTCTGTGATTCTACTCTTGGGTTTCTGCATTGCATATAGCTTCCACAGCCAATGTCTTTTCCAACAGCTTATTATCCTCTACGTTCTAACACTGTGACATAAATTCCTGATGAGGGAATGGAGTAGGAGGTCTCATTTACCTATTGGGTGCAATCTGCTGCAGAACGCATAACATGGAAGGAAACTGTAGGATCTTCACGATGGTTGCCAAGCTCCCTGCTGGAACGGCACTTGCAACTCCTCTCTCTCAGGCTGTACTGAGGGATAGAAAGAGATGCTACCTGCCTTTTGCCCTTCTTTGATCATCTCCTCATCTGCAGAAAAGACCGTGGGATGTCTGCCAATGTCCTAATCAATATTCATCTAATCTAAACATCCTCTTAGGAAAAAACCCCACAACTAACAGTCGTCTCCTCATGAGTGAGCAAGCTCAACCCTCCTTTGAGTTCTCACAAGTCTACTTAAAACTTTACTAAAATTAGAATGTTGTCTTTTTTAATTCATCACAACCCCACTAGCTTAGTCTGAGAACAACAGCAGTGGTTTTCAGACCCGCTTTTCCCAGCAGACTGCTTTAAGGGACTTCCATACTGCAAAATATAACTAATGTCTTGTTTGTTCTCATATCTGGTTTGGGACAGCAGAGTTCCAAAAGAAATACAAGAGTTATTTGTTTATGTTAAGATATAGCCCTACTCTAAGATGTCATCTCATCTCTGATTTCTCCCATAAATGTAGTTCACTCAGAACCAGATGCTTCTTATTCAGAATGATTAATTGTAAGAATATTTCTTAATATCTGTGTTTAAGGTTTCTCACTTCATCTAATTTGAGTGTGAAAACAGAAAAGAATGAGATGCAGAGAGCAAATGTTGTTCCAGAAGAAAATGAAATAATTTTTCAGTTCACAACCTGAAGAACTCACTCTTATCTCTTCTAAGCACAATACTATAGAGTAGTCAAAACTGACTTGAACTTCTCATGTTTTCTTTGAATGTTATTGAAATAATTTATAATTAAAAATTCTTAGTACTTTGAATGGAAAAGTTTCTGTATACCAACTTATTCCATGTTTGATGATAGGGTGACTGCCTTCATAACTTATTCATTTTGCTTCTGCAAGGTCAGGATACATGCACATTGCACACAGGTATGGATGGAAAAAATGAGATGCCATTATCCTCATGGCCTTCCCCATTTCCCACAGAAATAAAGAACAAAGCTAGCACCCTTTCCTATACCTTTAAAATTTTTCTCCACTCTGTAAAATAATCTCCAGAAGAATCTCCAGTGACAGCTATGCTCGGAACTGCAGAATTACAACGGGCAACCTCTTTAGATAGTATTTGTTTCTTGTAATACACAGTGTTTGCAACTGGAATAATTTTCTGAGCTCAAGTTGAACAACAGGGTGAGAAGTCGAGCTCAAAAAATATCAATGAAATAATTTTGCCCAGGATTTGGGTTAAAAGCAGTCCCCACCCCCTCTCCCCATGTTGCTGAGTAAAAATAGGTACCGAAAAATGACTGAGTAATCTCCATTTTATACATAAGGGGAGGCTTGGTCAGATACAGAGTTATTTGCAGAAAGTCAGGTGGCTGGCATGAGTCATCATGAATTTTGAGTCACAGAAAAATGAGAGAAGCAGGGGGTAGAAGAAAGAAGTTCATAATTGAACCTGCTGGAGATCAGTAACAGGCAGAAACAGTAAACTCCAGTGCCTTGTGTGCATTCTACTCAGGTGATGAATTCCTCTTCTTCCTCAGAATGTGAATTTGAGCAGATTAACTTTGTGAAGGCTTTGAAATCCATACAGCACAGCATGCTTTCAGGTATTTCCTCTTTTTGTAATGTACCATAAGGCAAGGAATAACTCAGAATAATCACAGAGGAAGAGGATTCCCTGATAAGAATAGATAATTAGGGTCTTCTGAAGGTGATATCACTGAATGCAAAGCTACTGTCATGACCAGAGGGAAAGAAGAAATTGCCTAGAAAGGCAAAAAACCAAAAATGCTGTCAGAATTGGCCAGGAAACTGAGTTTCCATTCCATTACTTTTTTTTTTTGGTGTATCTTCAAGTGTTAGTAGTTTCAATTTTTATGCATTATGATTGAAACTGCTGCTGTCTTTGTAATGACAACTGACATAATTAAGCCAACTTCATCTAAGTAAGTTAGTCATCTAAGTAAGATTGATTTCTACATGGTTTATTACAAGAGATTTTGAGAAGACATTTTAATAACAAATAATCCAGCTGGACTACAAGCAAATGTTAAAAGACAGTGTGTTGCCTTATAAGAATATATCTTGTACGTACCAATTTCTCCCTTTCCCTTGTTATATACTATGCTTTTTCCAAATACATTGTTATCTTTCACAGGAGTTTAAGGAAAACCTGGACAATAGAGCTGGATGAAGCATAAATATTTACATTAGTCATATTTAATTCTAGGGAAAATATTTAGCATTCCATGGTCCACATGTATCTATATAGACTTGAGGGGCTGTACATAATATTCCCAAACTTACTCCTCAGAGCTGAAGCTGTAGTTTATATCTATGCAATGACTACCTACAAGCATCATTAGTCTTTTAGAAAATCCCACACCATTTTGGTACTAGACAGTATAAATAGGAAGTGTGTTGCTGTTGTGACACAATGCTTCCCAGAGTAAGTCTAGACGCAGTAATTGATCAAGTGAATAGTTATCAGTGCTAAATTTAATAGTTAATGACCTTGTGTTGCCCATGCCAGGAAGCATTTTGGTTTCTTCTTATATCTTACTGCATAAATACAGCAATAAGAAGAGACTTCCCAAAAGCTTTTTTGTGTGTGCCCGTTCTCTCCTCAGTACTTCAGTCTTGATCTGCTCTTTCAGTGTGTAGGGCCTCTTCAGTACAGATGACTCATGAAGCTGAAGTGTTCTCCAAATGCAAGGTGAACAAGCATCTGCAGGGGATTAGGCTGACATCAAAATCACTCCAGATTCTCTATATTAGATATGAACTTGGGTCAGGAAAGAAATGAAGCATTTGTTCATTGAATCATTCTGCCACTTAACTCATCTTAGCCATACTTTAGAAGGTAATTACATTCCCAATAGCAAAAGTGATCTGAAATCAATTTTGCCAGATGAGTCTAGAGGAAAGGTACTGATAAAGGCACTGGGAGCCATATGAGTCTTATTTTTCATAACCAGACCTTGTTATAGTCACCAACAGACCTGCTAATGCAAGTGGAGTATCTTTTCAAGATGATTGCAGAATCCTCTTTAGCACAGAATACAGCTTCCTGCACTGACCTCAAAAGAACAGGAGAGATCATATCATACACTCTTCAGTGGCTGCTGCCCTCTTCTGTAAAATCAGTCTAGACCTTATGGGCTCTAAGGAGCTCTGTGCTAAGTTATTCTAGAAAGGAATGCATTTATCTTCTATTATGCTGTTTCCTCAGACACAAAGGTAAATTGGTGCTGTTTTGGCTCTCACTTTCATGGATTCATGCTAAAGCCACTGTTTCTCTCAAAAATATGCCTAACATGAAACAAGGTTGTGCTTAGAGTACAGCTTGAGACATGCTTTGTACAGGCCTGTAACTGAAAAGTTACTGTGGCAACTAGAGATTCGGTAAGGTCCTGTAGACTAGCATTTGGTCTGTTTTCCCTTTTCCCATAAGGTTATTTAGATGGTTGCTAGCATTGATCATAGATGTGTGGGGCTGCTTGCACCTCAAGAAATTACATACTCCACTGATTTGGGGAGAAACCACCCCATATCTACCAACTACGTTTATGAACTGTAGCAACTGGACTTTGTCAAAACCTCAATCGTCATGAATTAGGACTTGTAGCCAGAGTAAATATTCACTCAAGAACCACTGAAAATCAGCTTCTAGTCCTGAGGATTAAATAAGCCTAGGTAATTCCTGACAGAAGTTTGCTCAAACTTTTCTAAAGTCCTTCAGTGAAGGAGTTTCCAGGACCCCTTATTTAGCAAAGTTGTTCATCATCCTCAGACACATTGAATATGTAAGCTTAAATCTTCTCTGCTGTAAAGTTGATTTCTTGCTGGTTTTAGGCTACAAACAAGAACAAGCAATTGGACTGCCTTCTTCTTTATAATAGTTGCCTGCCATAAAGAAGTTAAGTCTTCCCTCTCATCTCTATAGTTGGTTTTGTGGTTGTTGTTGTTGTGACAAAAGAGAAAGACTGAATACACTACATTCCTCCACAGCCTCCTCATAGGTCATGCTTTCTAACTCTCTTACCATACTTGCTAATCTACTTTGGACCCTTTCCAATTTGCCCACATCTTTCTGAACTTGGCAGAGTACTCACAGTGCCAAATGAAGATGAATAATTACCTCCCATGTTCTGCAAATTGACCTATCCTATTAATATGGCCCAGGATCACGTTTCCCTCTTTCCTTAAGGAAAAAACTCCAACAAACAACAAAAAACCTCCTGACCCACTCTTCCTTTATTTAGTTTAGAAACACACCAAAAGTCCTCCAGAACCTTTGCAGCTGAACTGGTATCAGCAAGACATTTCTTGTTTTTATCAATTCCATTTCTCTTCCCAGGGTGGAGCGGTTTGCATTACTCTAATGAATTATATCACTGCACTTTTTGTCTTTCATTTTCCAGATCATTTTGATTGTGGCTCTTTTAGAATGCCCACAGTCACACCCAGTGAGCTCTCATTAGCCAGTTCTGTGTGTATATATTCTTGGTTCACTGAACATTTAATGAAAAATTCATAGAAGGGGATCCATAAGCCTATATCACATAAGCCTATATCACATAAGCCTATATCACCGAATATAGAATGTTACTTTTTAAAAAAAAAAAGTTGTTTAAACAATCTAACCTTACAATGTACAGCCAGACAATAATGATAAAAGCCTTGAAAGGCTTGCGAGAAAAATCCTTCCCTGTTGTCTATGAGCACAATATTAAATAGTTTTCTAATCAAAGATGGAATCTTCTTGCAATAAAGTGTGGTATGCTTTGTGTAAGGAAATACAGAAACTCACAGGAGATGTCATTAATGATAATAGCCAATTTTCAATCCCATGGGGATTTTTTTCCTGCCTAGAGAGATTTGGTGAAAATCCTTATGTCCCCACATCAAATAACATGTGAGAAGACAGAGAAGCACAAAAAATGCTGTATCAGAATAGACTTAGTGGGGAAAAAAAAAGAAAAAAAAAAGATATAAAATGTCTGTATCTCAGCTAGATCAAACTTCTGATTCTTACTGTTAGTCTAAAGAGACTGCAAAAATCATATTAAGAAATGTGAAAATGGTACTGACTCAATAAGTAGCAATACATTTAATGTGCAATATTAACGTGCTATACCTCCACCAGAAATGATTTCAGGATGGCTTTTAATACAGCTGCTTGAATATTTGGTATCAAAATATTCCTCTTTGGAAAACTGAGTTTTAAACTCAGTAGTTTTTGGGGAGAATGCCTGTGTTTTAATGAGGAAAAGTCCCAAGCTTTCTGTTTTTTTGATTGATTGGGTTTTGGGTTTTTTTTAGCCCCTCTCACCCTAACTGAATAGCTTTTAGTGTTCTTATTTCAATTCTGTAAACAAACAAACAAACAAAAAATCCCCCAAAACCCAAAAAACCCCAACAGCAACCAAAACTTAGATATGAAAAATTACACAAAAGCCATGCAGAACTGTAGCTGCAGATAATATACTTTTTGTGTCCTCAGTACTACTTTCCCTGAGTTTTAATTTTGGACATATCTCCCTTTCTTTTTCCCCTCTGCCTTGTATCTCTGTTCCCTTTTGCAACATATTCAAGCAACAACTAAAAATTCATAGGATAGTTTTAAACTACATATGCAGGGTAGCAAACAGCACTCTGGTCTGCAAGTAACAGTTACTTAAAAAATAATCATAGTTTCTCTAATTGAGCCTGTATTTGGTCTATTAAGTAAAAAAAAAAAATCATCATGATACCTACACAGATTTATAATTTATTTTGTATGTGCCCTTTCTGATTGGGAATAACTAGGAAGTGTGATTGTAAGGAAAGAGAGTAATAATTTTCTTATGATGGGACATTTTTATTTTTGTGCAGTGGATTCACTGCCCTCTACTGCTTGAGATGAGAGCAGAGCCATTAGGGAACAGCTTAACTCTGTTATTTTCTCATTATCTCACTAAAGTAACATGTTTGAACTTCATTATACTGCTTTGTACAGAGGATACAGTATGTGTATGCCCTCAAGCAACAGAAATAAAAAAAAATCAGTAATTATTAAGAAATTGAGACATGCAGAGTCTTTGATCTTCAGTAGTGTTTAATGTTTAAAACCCCACCTTGACTTCAGATCTAATAATAAATGAAGATGGGTGTTTTCTTAAAGCAAGATTTAGTCTTCTTTGACTATAAAGGTACCTAGATAAGTAATCAGATATTGACATCTGGAACCAAGACTTCGGGTGTGTCCATATAGTACAATGGAAAGTACATGTTGCAGCTCTGGACAAGCTCTTCAAAACCCACTGAAACAGTGTAATATCTCACCTTAGTATAAAGTGCTATAACTTGAGGTTGAATGACAATATGGAATTCCACCATCCTACTTTTAAAACCTGTGGTTTGCATCCAGAGCTCTGACATGGAAATCTATCTACTGATACTTTTAAAAAACATTTATTGTCATACACAGTGACCCTGCTGTGGCCAAAGCCATCATAGCCATGATCACCTATACACAACTACTATTACCATTATTATCTTGATGCTCTGAAAGACATATAGAGGTAACTCCCCACGCTGAGGATTGTGCCACAACAGGGAGTAGCCAACAATGTCTGCTGACACACTACTGAATGGTTTCTAACATAGTTCTCAGAATAAAAAATATCTTCCTCCATAAAAGGAAATTCTGATGCCCTGTCCAGACATTTAGTATTTACATGGCTGAACAGGAAAGTGAACTCTTCAGTAAAATCTCAGAACAATATATCCTGTGTGTGTACAGTACTGATGTATACTTTAAAGGAATATGAACACCATATTAAAAAGAAAAGAATGCTTACCACACTTAAAAATCCACATCAACTTTATAAAGCTAGAGATAGAAGTTAATGTTAATAGCGATAGCTATGGTTTTCTATGTATGCTTTATGATAATCTGATACAATTTTTATCATGATTTTTTTCCATATCACAAGAAAGCAAGAATAGTGGTGTGGAAGGCAAACAAATTCCCACATTTACCTGGTGTTTTAATGACAAACATACATGATCACATATAAACACACATTACCAAAAGGAAGTAATTAAAGATCATACTGAAACCAGACAATGGAAGGGAGAGGAGCAAGGAAAAAATAAACCAGGATAAAAACCCCAAAAGATACTTGTGCTCTTCTTGAAATAAATTTTTATACTATTCAAGAAATTATCAGAAATCTTTATTAAGTCTGAGACAAGAATTTTGAAAGGATGTATACTTGAGAAGTGAAGGGAGCTGTTACAGTCCGGTCATAGCAAGACTATCAAGTATAAGATGCTGCAGTAACACACTTACAAGGCTCGCCTCATAAAAATGAGTAGTCTTCCTTGATACTGGAGCTAGCTAATTCAATGAGACTGTGGAAAGTTTAGAGCTTCACCTTTCTGGGCAACAGGATATACACAGCTAGGGACTGTATATTGACCACCACCCTTGGTTTGGTTTAGTTTGGTTTTAAATAGTTGCATGCCCACATTACACTGTTCCCACCATTCTAGTATCTTAAACATTGTATTATTGAATAAATAATAAAGGAATTACAAGCATTGCCTAGACAGTTGCTTCTTCCAAACTTAGAAGTACTCTCATAGAAAAATAATTATTTAGCATTTCCCCTCAGTCTCATATCTTTTACCCACCTTGTTTGACTTCTTGTTTTGAACTCTCAGAACAAGTGCTATGGCAAATGTGTTTCTAAAACAAGATACACAAAAGGACTCCAGGATTAGTAATATGTTTATAATTATTTTGGAAGTTAGTGGCTTTTCAAACAAATCTTTATTCTTAACTAAATTCACACACACACACATTATGCATTTTGTGCTGATCAGTTAACCAGCTATTTAGAGGAGGATTGATGAAGTCATTACACAATCACGACTTACAGACTGATAGTATTTCTTTACAGCATAACGGTGTTAAAAAAAGACAATGGAATAAAGTTAAAGAAAAAAATTGCAGAATCAGTTTCTAATGGTATTCAATAAAATTCTGAAGTTAATATAAAATAAGAGTTTGCAAATAAAATAGAAAGATACTTCAATTTGAATGATCAAATATGTATCCCTTGTACTCACCATTTTAGATGATTAATCAATGATGACTAAAATTTCACATCTAAAGTCATGTCTCCTTGGTTTTCAGCTCTTTCAACTTTTTTCCTTCAACATACCCAGCCGATGTAGGGGAAAAAGCTCAAGAGATGCAAGTTTATATGCCTTGCTGTAAACAAACAAAAAGAGAGCTTACTTCAGTTAAGACTTCCCTTTCTCTGGTCTACAAGTTCACCTTGGAGCTTATAGCCCTCTATTATTGCTTTGGACTAGGCATCTGTATATTAATGTATTTGTATTTACATTTTACAAGTGGAAACACTGTATGTAATAAACTTATGACATTATTAAACAGTTAGTGTTGATCAAATGGAAGTTTGGAATTACAACAGCTAACAAAATGAAAACAAATGCAAGTACAGAACAGTATCTTACAAGTAGAGCATGAAACTTTAATTGGAAATCACACTGAGGAAGTTAATTAAAAATACATTAAGACAACTGACTGACTAGATGTATAGAATTTTAACAAATGTATTTTCAATATAATAAAATTACTAGGTTTATCAATACTACAAGGATTAAGTTCACTGCCACCTGAATGCACAGCCAACGAAAAGTCAGAATTAGCCTCTAAAATCTCAACCAGTTACTTGTTTGGGAAACAGTGTAGAGATTTGTCTAATCCCAGAAGGAAACCATTTAGGAACTGGGGAGAGGCAACCCAGGATTCCTGCCTGAGACAGCTGCAAAGTGGATCAAATTAGGAGCATGTCTTTGCTGCAGTGTAAGCCAGCAGTACTCATGACATTTAGGAAGGAAGAGGGGACTGCCATGGGAAGATTTCTCGAGTGCTTTCTCAGTGAGGCAAGGGAAGGTATAGAGGCACTTCACAGGACAGAGGGAGAAGACAGTTTCGGCTCAAAGCAGAGTTAGTTGCTACAACACAGACAGGGAAGTATGAGGAGCTGGTTTTTGTGGCACTACTCCAGGAATGAACATGACATTGCAAAGGACCTTTAGCAGAACCATAGTGTAGAGTAATGATCAAGTTCCTTAAGTTTATCATGATTAATCCCTTGCAATTCCTGCAATTATATTAACATTTTTATAGCTTGCATCCAGCTCCTAGGTGTTCTAGCAACAAAGGAACAGTACCCTGTTCTGGCACATTTACTGCTGTGGTGGTTTCACTTGGCTGGCAGCCAAATGCAACTGTTCACTCATTCCCTCCATACCCTGAGGATAGGGAAGAGGATTGGGGGCAAGGGTGAGGGGACTCGTAGGTTGAGATAAGAACTATTTAATATTTGAAATAAAAGAAAACTTAAAATAATAATATTGAAATAATAACAGTAATTTAAAAATATGCAAATGAGTGATACCCAGTGCAGTTGTTCATCACCCACTGACCAAGCCCGGCCCGTTCCCAGATAACGATCCCAGAGGAGCGACAATCCCGAACCGAAATCGCAATCCCGGGAGAGCGAGAGCCCGAGCAAAAGCCAGAGAGAGCAAAAAAGGAAGGGACCCTCATTAATATACCAAATATGACATTATAGATATGGAATATCCCATTGGCAGAGCCAAATGCCAATTGAGCTCATTAATTTCAATACTCCTCACCCCCTTAGATCTTGCCCTTGTAGACTGACAGAACACAAAGTCCTTCACTCCCAGTGACACAAATGCAAACACGGGTATGTTATCAGTGTCTCTCTCATAACAAATCCCCTGCTGAAGCCAAAACACAGCACTATTCTAACTACTAAAAATAAACCCAGCTCTGTCCCAGCTCCGAACCAGGACAGCTCCACAAAAAGCACCCACGTTCAGGCCCATTTGCCGCTACGGGGCACTGTTGCTTTGCTGAAAAGCGCGGGAGCTGGTAGAGTTCACCTCCTCCTCTTCAGCTAACAGATCTCCCTCTCACTTATTTATTTCCTTTAGGTGCAGTCCCTGTACTTACAACATAACAAATGCCCACAATGTCACTAGTGCCATCCAATTGTTCTGTCCCTGGCCTATATTAAAAAGCAATATAGTTAGTATGTAAAGCTGATTTCACTAACAAATCTGCCAAGGTACCCCTGTACACAATCGTTTGTCTAGAGCAGTATTTCCCCAAAATACTTGAGCTGCTTCTTCTACTTTTAATATAAGCCAGGACTAGTATGTCAATGTATTCAAAAGCATTCTAAATGCACATTTCAATGTAAATAATTTTGTTTCTTCTGAATAACAAACGTCAAGGTAGAGAATGTTATTTCTCCTGCTATTCCTAGTTCAGCGCATTGGGCAGATGAAGGAATTTCCCTAGTTCAAATTATTCAACAGTTGCTGTCAATGCTTCTGCTTTGCCACCAACTAGTCTGCCTTGTCTTATCTTCTGCATGACACCAGCCTTCTGTCTTTCCTTACGTTACTGGAATGCAGCTAGCCCTTCCAGTTGCTGTGTTTTTTCACCCCCAGTTCAGATAGTCTGGCTGTTCATAATTTTTTTCACCTGAAGCCAAACAGGTTATGTAGCTGCTAGCTAGACAACATAAAAACAGAAGTAGAAACCCAAGACAAGACCAGCATCAGCTCAGTCCTGCCTCTGATTTAGAATTCATCACAGGAGCTGTGTCAGGCTATAGCAGAAATGGACCCAGTGTCCTTAATTTAGCGCTGTTACCTCATCTAGTCCTTACTCAAGCAAAACCATCTGCTGTGCTAACATTGGCAATAGCTGCGAAAACCAGTGTTACCTGGGCTGCCTCTGAAAGTTCAACCAGAACAGAAAGTCTCCCACGTTTCACAAATTATTCCCTGCGAGCCGAACAGTTCCTTTTAAAACTGCGGTAGAAATTACATTGAAAAATGTGAATTGAGAACACAGGTTTAACCAATTCTGTTCAGACCTTTTTCCTATCCATACAAGAACAGGTATTAAGGGTAACAGAGTTATGGGTTTGCTGGACAATTCTACCTGAGGGAAAAATAGGCTTCAGAAGATGGTTCCGTAGCAAGCCAGCATTTCAGACATCGCTCCGTTCTGCCATTAACTGTGACTACTATTCTTAGGCCACCTGACCACTCTATCTGATTGCTTTTCTGCAGCACCCAATCAGTTCAGGTGTACTTTGTACTCAGGATAACCAGGAAAACTGTAGCTGGGAAGATGGAATGTGTAGCATCAAGTTTTACCTATTTCCCATGAATGATGTGACAGTGATTTTTTGGGTTTCCCAGTGTTGTCACATGTAGCATAGTAAGTTGTCTTTTGGCACCAAACTGTACTTGGAACTATCTCTTCCCTCTTGCATCATCACTTGTGATAAGGAGCCTTCTCTGACATTTTTAATGGTTAAAGCAATTGTTTCAAGAACTTGAGAGAAATTAGAATATTAAAACCCAAATATGGGTCTTCAGTTCTCATCTCAGTTCCCTCTCCCCCTAAAAGACATCCAAGTCAGAGTATCTTTGTGTTTTCCAGATTTACACAGAATTTTTCTCCCCCATTGAGTAACAAGTACTCTCATATATTATAAAAAACTAGTGGTCTCCCCAGCACAGCCTTATATAGCTCTTTGAGTAGAATCTCCCTCTAAAAATAGAAATCTCTTTGACATTGAAGCTCCAGGCAGCATGGAAACTGTTGCATTTCAAGCTGAAGCTTTTGGAAAGCGCACTCTGCATTTCCTTTACAAGTGTCCCACAAATGTGCAAAATGCATGACCTGTCCTGTAATGAACTTTGAGTAAATGAGAATTTGTTTGCAGCCGGTGCTGTTGCAGCAATAGCTTCTTAGAAACAAGCAATAAAAAAAGAACGCAGCACTGCCAAAAGGTGGTGGATTTACAGCTCTGCAAAAATAACACCCTTTCTTTCCCCTCCCTGCCCTCATCCACAACTGCCAGCCTTTCCCAGACTGCCTGACTGGGCAGGGTACTCCGAGTTAAGCTCAACACTTGCACTGAGGACAGAAGGACAGATGAAAACAAGCAAACAGAAATCTTGCATGTCAGTGTAGCAGTTTTTCCAGTTCTCAGGCAGACATTCCTCTTGGAATACACAGAATGGAAAGGGCAGGGGGAACACAAATCCTCTTGGTCCAGCTTTTGGAGATGCTGACAACTTGTTCTTACTGAAGTCAGGAACAGGAAAAGCCAACTCTGCCAGCATGCCTGAATTGGAAACTCTTAAGAATGAGAGGTCTAATTCTTCACAGCACTAAGTCCAGGAGCATTAAATAGAGCTCAGCACCTCTGGGTCAGACTTGCTCAGACATGACTGTGCAAGGACAACAGTCACAGATGGACTATTGACATGGGAGCCAGAAACCTGGCTCAGCTTCCAGAGTTACACCATGAGTAAAACAGCATTTCCTCAATGTTCTGATAACTACCCATTTGCCATGACAAAAAAGTTATTCTTCCATCACTATAATATTCCCCTGACAGCACATGTAACATGGAATTGAAAGTGCTGTTATTTCCAAATTCACAAATACAAGTGAGTACTGATCTTAAAATCCAAATGAGGAGATGAGTATGTGATTCTAGCCTACCTTGAGAGAGGATCTTTCAGCCTTCAGTTCCAGGGCAAGTCTCATGTTCTACTTGCATGATACTTCATTTTTACTCTGGTTGGCCCCACACTGGAATTCCACTATATATATTTCATTTAAGAGCTGAAAGGCAGCTCATGAATACTAATCTCCATGTCAATTTTATGAAACATGCACAAATAGACAAATACGTTCAAGGACTGGCTACATAAAAATCTTTGCAATAGACATGCTTATTCCTCTTATTTTACAGCTATTTTGGGTTAAAGCCATTTCAGACTAAGCCACTGATAAAGAAGGAAGAATGTTATGTAACAGTTCGCATCAATTCAACTATGACCATTTTAAAGTTGATGAAATTAAACTAAGGTAAATTCTGAATATATTCTAAGCCTAAAAAATTGAGACTCAGATAAGAAAATCTTCATGGCAGATTATGGGCTTTAATTGTTTTATTAAAAGCACAGGTCTAAATAACTTGCCCAGTGTTGTTATCAGGGGAGTAGCAAAGGCTACAGAGGGAATACTTTTATATTCTAATTCCCTGGAGGCTTTGGAAACATCTCTTGAGAGTCTCCAGCCACCACCTTCCCCCTCTTTAGGGCCTCCAGCACAAGCACAGAAACCCTGTCTCCTCTGTTAGGAGCACAAACCAGAAGTAGACACTGATCTCCCTGGGTAGGCATGCCTATCCGTGGTGTACATCCACCCTCTTGGGCCATCATTGTTGCTCTCCTGGCCAGTCATATCTGAGCCACCAGAGAGAGGTGAGGCTGCTGAACATCCAAAGTCCCCAATGAGTCACAAAAAAGGAGCTGTCCAGGACAGCAGCCAGGCAACACTGGAAGGCCCCTACGTGAAGCTATGTATTGGCATTCACAGAACACCTACTCTGTTTGGCAGAGTTTTCCTCGCTAAGCACCAAGATGGGTTGGCCTGATATTGCCATCAGTTTTAAAAGTTTGTTTAAAAACATTGCACCCTAAGCATGAGGGATGCTAAGTACATTAGAAGACTGATAACTGAGTTTGCATGCTTTTTTTGTTTTGTTTAAATAGCGAGTCCAGGGAATTTTGTCTGAAGCTGTATTTCATGGCTAGAGCCATTAGCCAATATAAATTTGCCCATAAACTGTCTAAGATATGAGGAATTGGGCAAGTAGAGAAATGTCAGGGAATAGTGAAATTTGGGTGAAACAGTGAAATAGGCAATTCTGAAATTTGGTCAGTAGACAACTTTCCAGGGAACTAGAGAAACTCAAGTCTAGCTGACTTATTTTGAGAAGTGAAAGAAATAGAAATAGTTCTAGAGAACAACATGGTGCAGTTTAATGTGAAGTCCTGGTAAATAAAGCTACCAGCTTGCTCAGGGGACCATTTTCTTTAGTCTAACTGTAAGTTTTATTTAGTTGAACAGTCCAGCTAAAGATAACCTCAAGTAATGGGAGCTGGAGCTCAGTCCCTGTATTGAGCTCTCAGCTGAGTTTGGGTCTCTGTTTGATTCTTACTTCTCCAGTGACTTGGAGCTTTGTGCTTTTGTTTGAAGACTGGCCGCTTTATTTGCACACAATACGAGAACTGTTTAATGTATATTAGCTAGACGCTGCATTTACCAGATGCTGGTGTTATTTGGTTTCTTTGAACAACCTGATCCATTTGTGCTAATGCAGTCCCAAAAGCCCCCCTACCCTGAAATTTGAGATTTAGCCCAATTGTGGTGAGCATTGTACACACAGAAAGCTCTCCTCACAAACACAGTGCTGCTGCTTTCTCCATTGGAAGTGAGGCAAAGCTGCTAGTTACCTCTTCATGACCCTTCTGGTGTTGACTAAACTGCTGCCTTGGCAGTGAGGCAAGCAGCAAGAAATACATCATTGGGCACACATTTCAGGATAACCTTGACATCACTGACAGCGATAGCTACAGCCCTCACTGAAACAGAAGCCTGCAAGACGACATTTGTTTCTTCTTGCTGCCTTTGCTATTCCTTTCAGGAGGATGATCATATGCCATGCTTGTATATTTGCAAACTCATGACATAATGGTAAGAGATTGTCATAAACAATACCATTTCAGGGAATGGACTGAGCAGACTGAATAATGATTTCATTTTAACTGTCACTGGAGTAGTTCTGCTCAAAGGATTAATTGTGTCATCTCAGATCTAGATTTGTAATGAGAACCCTCCCTTCCCTCTCTGCCTGTTCCCTGTCCCCCCACTTCAAGAGAATTTGGGCAGATGACCAATGGAGTGAAAATGAGACAGGGGAGTCACCCAGGACAGAGTAATTGATACAGGATATGAAGCTAGGAATGAGTGGGTTTGACAAAGTGCACACTAGTAGCTGAGTGCCTCATTTGCCTGATAGTAGGATGGATTTATGGCCTGTATGTCACTAATTAAGAAGCCAGTCATCCTTCCACCCCTACCACTCCAAAAAACCTTCTCACCCTTTGTGTCCCCACCCCAGACATTGCTTAGTCTGAAAGGCAGGTCACAGGCCAAAACATCAAATTACACAAACACGCTTTGGACTGAACTGAGGAAAGTACAAAGATCTCCAGCAAACTCTTTC